>NW_027508872.1:277500-375000 GCF_051911475.1 Siphateles boraxobius
TTTGCGACTGTTTTTTATCACTTAATTACAAGCAGCACTATTTTAAATTTGTGTCTTCTGTTAGTTACATAGCGACTACTGAAAAGACATGTAGAAGTTTACTTTAAAATGCAAAGTATTGAAAATATAATAAATAAAAGCTCTGTAAACAACTGCATTTTTTGCAAGACTATAAGTGTGTCCCATCGAGTAATCAAAAGTTCAACACACATTTGCAGTCTTTACACCTGCTTGAACACTTGGGCCAAATAGAGGAAATACGTCATGCAAGTAGACAAGTGGTCAAGTGCAAAGACAGCAAGTGTGGGTATTTGGACAAGGCAAGAGTGATGAAGCCAATCAGTAAATGGGGATGATTAGGAGGCCATGATGATGGACAGGGGCCAATGAGCAAATTTGGCCATGAGAGTGAATCCCGTGATATCAGTCTTTAATCTCGCAGGTTTTCTGATCCACTATGAGAAGAGAAAACTGTCTTGCTTGAACTTTATTCACTCCTCCCCTCATCCCTCGCTTACATGTCAGTCGAGGTCTGGAGGGGCACATCTCAAAACGAGCCAAACATTACACGCTACGGCACGTTTAGCTTCAAGAGAAATTCCGCGGCGCACTCGACAGCCGCTGTGATGTTTCAATATTATCATATGTAACATCACTACTGCCTGGAAACTTTTTGGGCGTTTCCCACACTGAGGCGTTTTTCTCCCAAACAAAATCTGTGCTGTTTGTTCCCTGTGGGCGTTCCTAGTGCTGTCGCTCTAATGTTATTGGTAGACTGCAGGTCTGGCCATATCTATAGAAAGTACCATTACAAGTGAAATAAAACTAAGAAATAATTCTAATTTGACTAGGAATTGGGCTTAAAAGATTTAAAAGTAATATTTTGCTGTTGGAGAGTGTTATATTAACCACAGCAGTGCTAAATCATTATTAACATCAATCAACAAATTAAACTCACTCATAGGCTACTGTCAACAGTTACTAAATCACTGTTCGAATTTGATAAATAATCAATTTTCTTGCCCGTAATAATCAACATAATGCAGGGGAAACTGTAAAATGAACTGCAGCAGTGCTAAACTTGCAACATACAATTACAAGACATTTCATTTTATATTTAACAATATTACAACATTTTCCTGTTATCTCTGTAAAGCTGCTTTGAAACAATCTGTATTGTAAAAAGTGCAATATAAATAAAGGTGACTTGACAAGACACGAACTATCAATGCATGAATCAAACTCAAGACTGTCGACAGTTTGTTTTCCATACATCATTTTATTATATCCATGTGATGTATCCAGCCCTCCATTGAATGAATGGGATCATGTCGCTTTGTGAAAGGGGCTTTAGATCTGTTTACTAAGCTTTTTGAATTTGCTAAATACTTCATTCATAAATGCAAAAAATGCAAACCCCTCCATCCTTACCTCATTTTATTAATGAACTCAAAGCTTTTGCTGCTACTCACCCTTTCAAATGAAAAAGACTATACAGTAGCTATAATGAGCAATGTACCATTATAGCTCCTTGCTACCCCTTGCAGTAACCTACTTTGCTATAAATGTTGTTTTTTCCCACAATTCTTTTTACATTATTTTAATTTATTTATTTTCCTTAACTTCATAATTGTATATTTGATTTGAGACTTCATTGCTGTTACCTATTATAATTTCCTATTATAATTTGTTGCTTTTTGAGAATTTTAAATTGATAATATTTTTTGTACAATGCCTATTTTGTATGTAAATTTGTCTATTTCTCAAACAAACAAACAAACAAACAAAAAACAAACAACAGGAGTGAAGTGTAGCGCATGATTGGCGGCAAAACTCCGTTCAGTGGAACTATAGGCCTCCGCTTTGGGGAGTGTTTGTTGCGAGTGTGTTTATGTTTTTTTTTTTCAACACAAGACAATATAATCATCAGAGATGCAGGCGATTACATTTGGAAATAGGCAAGAATTGTTTCCAAACGCTCCAAGTAAATTTATCCTGCCAATTTTATAAACTTTTGTAAACCTAGCCAGTAGGCTATATTCACAATGAGCACATCCAAACTAAATATTTAACATACAACAACTGCAAAGCGTCTAATTTGTAAACAAAAATACAAAGTAACATGCGTGAATGTCACTCACAAACATTACAAGGCAACCAGTAGTGGGAATGCCCAGAAGCGACTCCACGGCCAGCCACTGGCGACATGTAGCGACAAAGTCACTTGTAGTGTGAACTGTGAACGCGCCTGGAGCGTGTGAAAAAGAGTTGAATACTTTCCCTTCTGACTGTAGACACTGCGCCAACCGCCCGGTTTATACGGCTCAGTTTCTCTTTACGCTCAGTTTCTATATCGGGTAGGTGTAGATGTCCGGCCAAGAATTTTTTTTATTGCAAAAAAAATAAACAGCACTGCATTGAATACATTAACATAAAATGAAAAGTAAAGAGAAAGAGAAAAAAATACAGAGGAATAACAATGACACCTCAACCAGAAAGAAAAATAGGATCATAATTCTTAAGAAACTTGTTCTTATTGTTATCAATGAGTTTAAGAGATTTTACAATAAGGGAGAACTAGGAGATAATGCATTAAAGGGTAAACACTAAAATAACTTTTTTTAGTTAATGATCTGTAAGAATGGAGCTTCATATGCTGTTCATTGATTCGAGTACACTTTTCGACATTTGGGTTTAAAGTTTGTTTAAGTGACAAAGGGTTCTCAACATTCACTTTAAGATTATCGGAGCTGTGTGTAAATTTTAGTGTACAAGTACAAATATTGTACAAGTTCTCAAATTCCCATACATGCTCTCGAGTTTTGCTACCTTTTCATAAAATATCCGCAAAATTTTAAATACTATATCCTAGATGTAAGTTTCGATATTTGTAGGCACTGTGTGTATCTATGTTGCCGATCAGAAGTAGAAGAAATTAATTTTGTTCTTACCTTGATGCGCATCTCTCAGAGGGTGAGAAATGAGCCAAACAATTTCTACTTGTATGAAAAAAGTTTTAAACGAGAACATGTGAGCCATTTTTTCCAGTTACACATCAGACCGCGGACTTGTTACCACTGGTGTCTTACTGGTTAGGTGAAAAGTAGTTCAGAAAAAAATAGTCACGACAGCTTACAGCCGACAACTGAGATGAACCGTTACCAGCTGAGGCATGCTGGAGGAGACCGAGGAATGGAGGAGGAGACCGAGGAATGGCTTTTTACAATTATTTTTTACTATGGAATGCTGCAGGTGTGGACACGCAGATTATTTCTGTTATATTCTGTGCAAATCAACACATGCTCAACTGTTTCTGGCAAGCCATATTGCACAGGATTTTCAGATTTTCTTTTCCTATGAGAAACTAATGTGTAATTATGGGATGTGTGCCCTAATCGAAACCAAGATATCATGGAACCTTCTTTCCTGCTTCCATTATTTCTCTCAATCCCAACTTTATTTTGAATATTATATAGATGTCTACCTTTTGTCTCCTTGTCCCATTTCTCTTGCCACTTCCTGTTTAGAGCAGATTTGATTATTGCTTAAACTTCTATTTTACACCGCATGTGTTTATTATGTCTATGTAAAAGCACAGCTGACTCGGAGATCTGTCTTATTATTGGCTGACTCTCTCTCTCTCTCTGATTCTGATGGCCATCAAACTCAACTGACCAAACACAAATATATATTTCTTTATGGAGGAAATATTAAACGAACATATATCTGTGTTTAGTTACCGAAATTGATTCGATTAGCTTATACAATAACTATGAATACAATCCTCTGTTACTATATTGCACTACAGGGACGTGCACAGGAATTATGAGGGGCAGTTGCTCTGACCTGAAAAAAGGGCTTCCCCTACATTCAGTTCTGATGGTAGGCTACGGGCAACTACGCATGATTTGAGGTATGATTGCGTAAAGGGAACAGGAATTCCGGTAGGCAACAGAATCGACTGCTAAACCCAGGGCCGATCCTGAACTCCCCCTGGGGCCCTAAGCAAAAGGGGCCCTCTACCTGACCTGTGACGCCGTGAGCTATGTAAACCATTTGCCATTGCCACACAATCACACCTGACACTTCAGTGCTCCCAATACAATCCTCCCTCCTTGAAACAAAACAGTCAAAGAATAAGTACAACAATATAGAACAGAATGAGGTTCAAACAAACAATATTTATTGACTAGAGTATTTTCTATAGAATGTTAACATAACAAGTGAATATTAACGTAAACATAAATAAGAAGAAAATAATAAATTATAACCCTGAGCTTTGGCTTTTGGGATTAACTTTGGTTCTCTCTACAGCCTGGGTATTTTCGGCATCAGTATGATTTTTTTTATTTATTATTATGCATGTTGAAGCAATTCTTGATTTATGGTTATTATTTACCGAGGGATGTGCATCCATATTGACCAGTATGTCCAGCTAATCAACATTTTAAATTCAATATAGCCTATAAATCAATAGTCAATCAATGTCAAATTGTCAATACATTGCTTTCTATCTTGCATAATTAGTGCAGTAGTTTAGAGTTTTTAACTACACTGAGACTAGATAATCAGTTTCTTGTTTTATAAATGTGACTTTGATTGGGAGTGCCATCATTCACGTGCATGTATTGTACAGTATGTCTGGTCTCCACATATTTCTGCTTGAAAAACGCGAGTTTCATTTCGTGCACGCGCATATGAACGCACGATAACACACGCGACGCGGTTATGTTTTCCGAGCTGCAGTAAACAAACACCGTTGCACTTTGTCGTTTATCAAAAACAAACGTAATAATTTTTTTTATTTTACTCTCACTTTTGTCAGGCACAAAGTGATGCAAGAGATGCACTGCCTGCCCAGCTAGGTTAGCAAGACCGAAAAACATCAAACTTTGCTGACATCAAACTTAGAGAGGAGAGAACACAAGTTTACCTGATTGTTGTTCCCGCAATTCAGTCTCATGTGTTTTTTCTTCTTCCTCTTTTCGTGACCAGAAGGATAGTTTCGCTTCATTTTGTTTCTTTCTTAATAAATTTTTTTTTTATTTTTTTATTATATTTAAATTCCTTTTACAAAGACGATACAAAGCACTGCATTACATTAACAAAAAAAAAAAAAAAAAAAAAATTTATTAAGAAAGAAACAAATAAAACAAACAAAAAAAGAGGTTCATCAACAAGTAAGAAAAAAACGTACATAGTTCTTAAGAAACGTATTGTTCTTGCTGTTATCAATGAGATTAAGAGATTTAACTATAATGGAAATCTCAGCAACAAATACATCAAATCTAGGCAAAGTCTTGAGAAATTTGTTTTGTGAATAAAAAATTTACAATGCAACACAAAGAAATTAACAACATTATCAATGGCATAGTCACTCCCAGAAAAATAAAAAAATATATCTTTCAATGAAAAGTTTAAATCACATTTGATAAAATAAGAAAGATAACAACCCAAGCGCTCCCAAAGAGGTTTAATCACACTGCAGTGGTAGAATAAATGAAGCAAAGTTTCTTTCTCAACCTTACAAAATACACACAGGTCAGAGATATCAACAAAAGAGGCAATTTGTGAGTTGGTTGGGTAAACATTATGAAGAATCTTAAAGTGAACCTCTCTAATTTTATTAGACATACAATATTTCTCTGGGAGTAACCACGCCCTTTTCCATTGAATACTGTCAAACAAATTATTCCAGAAAAATTTACATCGAGGGGATGTGTAAACTTTGTAATGTAACAATAGTTTTATAAGTTTACCATTACATTTTTTATCAATAAAACTAACTCCATCCAATAAAAGCTTGGGCATAATTGTTTTTCTCTCATTAAAGAAAAGGTGTGTTTTAAATAAATACACATAACTCGGAGACAAAGCTTTGATGACAGAGTTGAAAGTTCTAGCAGGGAGAGGAAAATTATACAAAGTCATAAATTCTTCATATTCCAGTATACTGCCATCATTTTTAAATAAATCCAAAACAAAAACAATACCTCTATCATACCACTTATCAATAAAAAATGATTTGTTTCGGATTAAAATGTTCAAATTATTCCACAGAATTTCCTTATGGGGAGAAAAGTTGTGCACATAACACAATTTCCAAGCAAGTAAAGCCTGTTGGTGAAATTTGGAGAGAGAAACGGGTAATTTAGAAGGGGCGAAATTACATTTCAACAGAAATTCTAGACCACCTGATCTACGAAATATGGCATTGGGGATATAGTACCAAATCGAGCCATTACTGCAAAGACATTTTTTCAACCAACTAATTCTAAAAGAGCTGACTAATTCTTTAAAATTTAAAACTTCCAGTCCACCCTCAGAACGTCTATTAGACAAAACAGATTTCCTAACTTTGTGAAGTCTGTTCTTCCAAATAAAATTCAATAAGATTTTGTCAATATCATCACAGATTTTGTCACTAACAAATAAAGATAAAGAAGGGTAAACACAACGAGACAAACCCTCTGCTTTAGAAATAAGTACTCTCCCATGGATTGACAGATCTCGTTGCAGCCAACAATTAAATAGGGTTCTAGTTTTCTGGATTTTATGTGAGAAATTAAGTTGTTGGCGGAGCAATCTATCTTTAGTTAGGAAAATCCCCAGGTACTTGACAAAATCTTTTACCGGAATATCATGCATCAATGGTTGTTGAGTGTCGTAAAGACAGAATAATTCACACTTTGAAACATTTAAATATAAGCCTGAGGCAGCAGAAAAAGAATGAATAATATTGATACACAAGGGAATTTGACTTTGATCTTTAAGAAATATGGTTGTATCATCAGCCAATTGAGATATTTTAAATTCTTTACCAAATAAAGAAATACCTTCTAAATTTTGTAAAATTACAATTGATAACAGTTCAACAGCTAACAGAAAGAGAAATGGAGAAATGGGGCAACCTTGGCGCACTCCTCTATCGCAATTAAAACGTTTAGTAGTTTGAAAGCCAACCAGCACTGAAGAGTTAATGTCATTATAAAGCATGCTCACCATGTTGGTAAAGTTACTTCCAAAACCAAAAAGGCTAAGAGATTTAAGCAAAAATTGGTGCTCTAAAGAGTCAAATGCTTTATAAAAATCTAAAAACATTATAATAGCTTCGGAATCAATATTCTCTGAATAATCAATAAGATCAAGAACTAATCTTATGTTGGAGCTAATATGCCCATTTTTCATAAATCCATTTTGTGTTTCGCCAATTATACTATTAAGGCCAGATTTTAAGCGAACTGCCAAAATTAAAGCAAGTAATTTATAATCAACATTTAACAGTGATATAGGTCTCCAGTTTTCAATTAAAAGTGGGTCCTTATCCGTTTTGGGGATCAAGGAAATAAGACCCTGCTTCATTGAGGGAGTCATCTCTCCTTTTTTAATACAGTCTTTAAACAAACTATGTAGAGGATGCTTTAAAATGTCCCAGAAATGTAAATAAAATTCAACAGACAAGCCATCAGTACCTGGAGATTTCCCCCTCTTCATAGATTTCAGTGCATCCTCCATTTCAACAATAGAAATATCAGAATCACAAAGTTGCTTAAAATCTTCCTTAATACCCGAAATCTTATGAATACTCAAAAGGAAGTCGTCCGATTTCAGGTAAGAAAACTGAGAAGTATACAATTTTTTATAAAAGGAATATACAAAGGTTGAAATCAATCCTGGATCTGTACATACAACACTATCAATGTTTAAGGCAGAGAGGGATGTCTTTTTACGATTTCTTTTTTCAAGAGCAAAAAAGTAATTAGTGTTTTTTTCACCCTTCTCGATCCATTTTGCTCTAGAGAGTATAAAAGCACCTTTAACAATCTCTGTGTACATATCTTCAATTTGCAACTGACATGTGCTCAATTCTACCTCATCCTCTTCACTGGGCTTTTCCTTCTGCATTAACACACTTAATCTTTGAATCAGTTCTAATTCTTTAATGTTTTTTTCTCTTTTAATTTGCTTACTTCTATTAACAGCAATGGCTCTAACCCTAAATTTAAAAAACTCCCAGCTAGAGCCAGGGTCGCTTTCATTATTACTAAACATAGCGTTAGCTAGCTGAATTACACTTTCATTAAATTTGTCATCTTCCAAAAGACAACAGTTAAATTTCCAGAAACCCCTTGTTCTGTTTAACTTACTGCCTTGAGCAAGATTCAAAGAAATTAACATGTGGTCAGTAAACGGGGCAAATTGATGATTAACAGAATGTACATCTTTCAAAATAGCGTGAGAAATTAGAAAAAGATCAATTCTAGCTTTAAGCGATCCAGCTTTGTTGGACCAAGTAAAGCCTCTACAGCCATCGTTAAAGAAACGCCAAGCATCCGCCACTGAAAGATTTTCACACAACCATAAAATAATATTATCAGGTGAATTAGAAGTAGGCCTAGTTCTTATAGGAAATCTATCTTGCGTGTCGTCAGGGGTTTCATTAAAATCTCCGGCTATAATAAAATAAGCATTAATAAAACGATTTTGTATACTTGTAAGCTTAGCTCCCAATTCTTTAAACATGGATGCATTAGCATTTCGGGAATTGTGCCCATAGACATTACATAAAATAAATACCACATTTTCGATCTTGCATACCAAAATGATCCATCTACCCTCATCGGATGAAAAAGTTTCTAAAATGTCTCCCCTAAATTTATGCATCAAAATTAGAGTACCAGCAGAACGATTGGATCCGTGACTCATAAAGATTGAATTACCCCACTGATTTTTCCAAAAATTGTTGTCTGATTCACAAGAATGACTTTCTTGAACAAAAATAAAATCGGCATTACAGCGTTTACAAAACAGAAATAACGCTTTCCTTTTCGAATGATCTCTTAAACCTCTAACATTAAGAGAGACTAAATTAAAAGAAGAAAACTCAAAAGAATGCATGAACACAGATTAAAACAAATGCAGTGCAACAAAACCAGCTAAACAACTGGTAAACACAAGAACCTAACTTACTTTGGCTAAAGAAGTTGACTTCTTTCCCTTGAACAGGGTAGGTGGTGATCGATCAGAAATGTCTTCTATATGGCACCAAAAGAACATTCAAGGTGCAGTATTGCGAAAGAGACACATAAAAAAATAGTTTTTATGAATAATAATAATAAAAGTAGTTCGACTCAGAAGATCTGATTACACACACAAAGAAAAAAAAAGAAAAAAAGAAAGAAAAAAAAGTAATAATAATAATCAAATTAAATTTCCCTTTTCTTTTCTCTTCTCCCTCTCCATTTTTCCTTCCTTTTTCTCCCCTCCTTTTCTCAGAAGAATGTTAGGCCACAATTTTCCGACCATCAATGAACGCAAAGGGCCCCGAAAAGGATGCCTTCTTACCCTCCTCTCTTGCTTTTTTAACAAGCGGCCATAACTTTGCTCTCGCAGCAGCATCTGCAGGAATCAGAGCTTCCGAAATGCGCAGACGAGACTCCCTCAGGAATGGGTTATCCTTCGCCGCTTTCCAGACGAGGTCTCGGAATGACCGTGTAGAAAATCGTATGATGATGTTTCGATGAGCGTCATCCTGATCCCGTCTCCCGACTCGGTGCATCGCGTCAAGAGCGTCGTTAAGCTTACCAGCGATGTCAGGTGCCACGTGTTCGATAATGCTCTTAACAACCGACCGTATATCCTCACTCTTGGTTTCAGGAACCCCGTGCAACTTTAAACACCAACGCCGACTATATCGCTCAAGCTGCTCAATCCGTGATTGGGCATCCTTGTCTGAAGATTGAAGCTCTGTAATATCTCTGGCCACTTTACACAACTTCTCCGAGTGCTCATTAACATCAGAGGCAAGCTTCTGCACTACCACAGACAAGTTGTCAACGGCTTTCGACGTAGCATCAGTCGAGTTCTCAATGGAGATTAGCTTTTGGAAAGTAGCATCTTGTTTTGCAGACAATGCTTGAATGGTAGCGTCTTGTTTCGCAGACAAAGCTTGAATAGCATTCAAAATGTCAATGAAATCCCCGCTTGTTTCCGACTTCTTTTTCAATTTTTTAGAAGGAGGACTTTTTGCAGGAGACGCTGGAAAGGGTGCTGCCAAACATAAATCCTGTTTAGTATCACCCGACACAGGAGGATCAGAGAGCACAGCGAACCTATTACTCAGGCAAGCTGCATCAGAGATTAGCTCAACTTCGGCGCCAACCTCGACATCCATAGCTTTCGGAAGAATTCGTCTCCTTCTGCCCATTTAACGAATGCCAACACACAAAAAAAGTTCAAATAGAAGACCACAAACTATAAATGGAGAATAAAAATGATTGATCGATCACATTTCTACCGCAACCGCCAGAGCTCAACTTTACACTTCCACCAACCACGACGCCATCTTGGCCCCTTTGTCATGGATGTTGTACACATTAATTGACACGCTATGACACGAGATGGAGGCGGGGCCTTAAGTAATTTGTGGGGTCTTACGCACCGGTCGCGTGCAGCGCTGCAGCCACGTAAACAGTTTGCCCTTCCCTTACTGACTTTTACTTTCGGCGCACGAATGGAAGTGAATGAGGCTTTGCGAATTAAAAAAAAAATAAAATAAAAAATGTATCTAGACCTATGTGAAATTCTGCAGCCATTGTACGATTTTTTTTTTTTTCTCGGAAGGGCAACTTGAGTCGAGAAGGGCATATGGGCAGTTGCCCGGGCACCTGACCTGAGCAACCCCCCTGTGCACGTCCCTGAGTGAAGGGATGTGTGGGTGTATATGTGGTGGTGCTGATGAGCGGGTGCAGGTGTGGTGAGTCAGTACTCAGCTGATAACGAGTGGATGGGTGGAGTCGGGTGATCGGGCGCTGATGGTGTGGCAGGTGTTACTGATGACTCCGTGACAGTTATTGCCTGATATTATGTGTATAAATATGACCCATCTTCATTCAATAGATATGATAATGTTATGGTGTTACACAGGCTCTGGCTTTTCACAAAATCTTCCTCTGAAACTCTGAAGGCAACAATTTAAAAACCAAAGTGAGTTCTGACTAAATGTTCAATCTGAAGTATTTTTGTGCTTTGTCTTTATGCATTGAGAATCGCAGTGTTCAGCATATGAGTGCATGCAGACATTTAACTTTTCCTGCTTATTAATTTCAGGTTCATCATGGCAATGCTGAAAAGTTGTCTGCTTCTTTTCATTATCATCTCCATTGGGAATACAGAAGGTAACAAGACATTTATTTGTAAAAATCCTTGCTATTTAAAAACAATTTGGAAATGTACAATATTCCATTGATTAGTATTTGCATGATTAATAAGGGTTTTTCCATGTTTTCAGCACATAATCACGGCAACATAAATGTCAGAAGATGCCCTGCTAGATGGAGGCAAGTTGGACAGCGATGCTATAGGTACTTTCCTCGTCCGGCTACCTGGATCACTGCAGAGGTAATGTGTCACAACAAGATGATTTGGTCACACTTTATATTAGGTGTCTTTAACTACATCTAAAAGACAGATGTAAAGACATGTGTACACTAAGTGCATTGTCAAATGATTTATTTAAACTGATAAAAATGATTCTGTGGTGAAGTAAGTGCTCGTAAAAAAAACTAATGTAATTTCTAGGAAAAGTTAGTTCAGGCAAGAATTTAAGAAACAAAGTAAATTTATATATTAGAACTCAATTCAAGCATGTAGAAATTAAATGTCAACGATATAAAATTAAGTAAAACCTACTCTACTTTTATAATACTGTGTTCCCATCATGCACTGGGGCATGAATATTTTTTTGTTTTTTTCCCCACTGTTTTCCAGCTATATTTACACCGTTTTATCATTGCTTTTGTTAGACTTTGTAACTTGCCATTCTGTGACATCTGGATTAATTTTCTACTCAAAATAAAACAATCACTCAAAGATCTATCGAATGTTAAAATCATTGGGTCTCATTCATGAAACACGAGCAGAACGAATTTGTATAAATCGTGTGTAAAGTGGTTCTGGAGTAAATTTTCGTTTTCATGAAAATGTTCGTATTTTTCGAATGTTAGTTGGTACGCAAGAAATCTACACCTGCTCCCAGCCACGCGTAAATAGTGCGCTTAACACCCGAACGTTTTGCTCATTAATAAGGCTGCATTTCAATTCACTTTAATCGGGTATACATTTACACAGCATTTGATAAAATATCATGTATAGTAATTCCATGGTTTTTCTTATTATGAGAGCCAGTAATAGCATCTGCGATGGTGGTCCTTCTCCTGTTAATACGATTTTTCCGAAGTGAACTAATTCGTTTTTTGCTCTCAAGCTTAATGTCGAACCATTTTCTTCCCACTTCTGGGAATGTTCGATTAACAGATGAAACTGCATTGACCGCATCTGTAATATGCTGCCAAGCTTCCTTTTTTTTAGGACCCGATACGCCACTATGTACGCTTGAAAATAAAATGTGGCGTTTTGAATTAACTTCTGATAATAAAACTTCAATTTCTGCGTCCGAGAAATTTTTCTTTTTCATTCGTGTCATAATATGATGCCCATATATAGTTGTCAGTCAGATTTAATGGCGGGATTTATGGTAATTGAGAATGAACGTGCACGCGCATCCCATTTACGACTGATTGGAATTCATTAACACACACACACTTCACTATCACATCTGACTTTTACGAAGTATTTGTGAATCAGGAGAAGAGTTTTCGGGAAGGTCTCTTTACGCGCAAATCACTCGCATATTTACTCGTATATTTACGAATGTTTCATGAATGAGACCCATTGTGTATTGAGGTGTTCAGGTGCCATGTTACTTCTATTATATAGATAAAGAATGTGCTATATTCAATATCTATTGTATTTATTTGGATGTTTATAAATAAAGAATAGCTACACTAATATGTGTGTTATATTGACTTAGGAAAAAGTTAATTTTGTTAAGTTAATGAAGTAGATGTTACTTAATTCTATATGTGAAATTAAATATGAAGTAAAATTTACTTGCTTCAATTAAATGTCAAACTAATTTAAGTCCAATAGTAAGTATTTTACTTGATAATAACAGGTAAATCCTACAAGTCATTTTATAAAGTGGTAATGTTATTTTTTATAGTAACTTTCATTTCTGCAAATAAATAGTACAGAAAACTGGTGCTGAGCAAATAATCAGAGGAAACTTTGTTTGCAAATGTTGTCACTTTTGTTTTATACTAAAAAAAAATGATTTTTGTATTGACAATAAAAAAAATTCTTTCTCTTTAGAAAAACTGTCAAAGGCTTGGTGCGAATCTCGCATCTGTGGGTAATAAACCAGAAAATGATTTCCTGCTGAGTCTATTGCCTTCTTCTTCCACACGTACTTGGATTGGTGCTAATGATGCTGTACAAGTAAGTTCAATTGTGTGTCCTAATGAGACCTATTTGTTTGTCGAAACTAAAATTTCTGCTTTAAACCATAAAGGCAAAGTTTCTAAAGATGTTTTGACTTCAAATCTGAACTTAATTCGCTTCTTCCTGAAGTCTGACATCAGTAGTGCACTCTTTGTATTCACTCTTTAGGATGGACACTGGCTGTGGAGTGATGGATCTGTGTTTTCGTATACCAACTGGTGTACTGGAGAACCTAACAATTACCAGGGTCCCGAGAACTGTTTGGAGATCAACTTTACCTGTAAGAATACTTTTTATTTTAAGTTATTAATTTGGAGTACACTAAGTACCTTAAGTTGGACAATCTATTTAATTTTGATTATAATGCTCAGAATAACTCATTTCATTATTCCACCTTACAGCTGACTGTTGCTGGAACGATCAGGCCTGTTCAACATCATTGTCCTATATTTGTGTTCAGGACCTGTGTGACTGTCCTGCTGATCCGCGGTGACTTTGATTGAACTACATGTTTCAAATATTACAAAAATGTTATTAAATCAAATCTCTTCTAAACTTTAATCTCTTTTCAATATCTTCTAACACTACTCAAATTAATAAAAGCATTGAAAAATCAAATTGTGCGTTGTCAATCAAATTCATGTATGTAAAAATATAAGTATATTGTGTCGCAAGGGTTTGAGGATATGGCCATTAGAATGGCATTAAATGATGTCATCAGGGGCGGGGTTTAAACTGCACTCATGCTTCATTATTGGCATATATATATTTTTCATCAATTGGCAAAGACATTTGCATGATTGTTTCCTGGATAATAAGCAAATATGGAACTCATCCAGGGCCCTTTTTGTTTTCTGAATATCCCAGAACATATAAAATATCCCGACATTTCAGTGCGAGAAAGTTCTGCAGACAAATCAGATTGTTTGAATGAATTACGAACAATTTCAGACCATTTTCTTAACATGTTTAATTCGATCAATAGTGATTAATTCATTATTCTGGCATTGCTAGTTCTGATTCTAAACAGCTGAGAAACACAAAGGACATGAGCAGAAAAACATATTCTCGGGTCAAAAGTAATCTCCAATATCAGAAAAGATTTATCAGCAATATTTTACTGGGGCACAGTGTGAATTTCAGAAAGGCTCCAGCGACATCCCCAGATCTATATGGTATCTCACAAATTTAAAACGATGAAAATCATTTTAATTAAGCGATCTGCATCAAAATGGCATTTTCAAGGCAGCAAATTGGTTTTGGTTTAGGCCTATTTTTATTTGATTCTAGTTTTAATAACATACTTCATTTTATTTGTACATGGTCATCAGATAATTTTACACTTGCACAATTATTTCGCCAGTTTATTATCTTTGAAATGTGGGTGATTTCAGTGAGCAAACACGTGTTAGTACATGCAAGTGAATCAGTGATTCGACTCTTTGGTCCAAAAACATGTTCGTTCACGAAACAAATAATTGGCGTCAGCATGCCAACACTACCCAGCAAGCAATTTTGTGTAGAGTCTACACTACTTCGAAAAAAATTAAACTTGTCATGGTCCAGTTGTTGATGACATTGTAAAATTGTGTGAATTGCCCGCAAGGGATCTTAATAAAGTTGAACTTGAACTGGTGCCTTAGTAAATAGTGACATGACAAGGAGAAAAGATCGTCACAGGATCAATACATCCCGCTGGATAGCCTGAATCCATTTCCGTCGAGCTTCACCATCAACAGGGAACTGAGGGAAGGAATGAAACGACAGATATGGCTGCTTTTGGGACTATTATAGACAATAAACTGCATTTTGATGTAAACTGCATTTTGACAAATGAATATTTGTATCAGTTGTTCTTCATCTAGTCTATAGCGAGAGCAGAATAAGAACTTTGAGTGCAGAAAAAGGTCATACCTAAGAGCATGATTAAGGACATAACTGTTGAATTAATCTTCTTTTTGGTATTCACAACAAAATGCAGTTTATTGTCAATAATAGTCCCTAAATATTTATAACTTTCCACACACTCCACCTTCTCACCCTTAAATGAACGTATACGGGGAAGAATGAGCTTCAGTTCTGAAATCAATAGCCATATCTTTGGTCTTAAGAGACATTCAGCAGCAGACAAGCATCACCACACCATTTTACAATGTCATCAACAACATCAACAACTGACCATGACAAGTTTAATTTTTTCGAAGTAGTGTAGACTCTACACAAAATTGCTTGCTGGGTAGTGTTGGCATGCTGACGCCAATTATTTGTTTCGTGAGCGAACATGTTTTTGGACCCAAGAGTCGATTCACTGATTCACTTGCATGTACTAACACGTGTTTGCTCACTTAAATCACCCACATTTCAAAGATAATAAACTGGCGAAATAATTGTGCAAGTGTAAAATTATCTGATGACCATGTACAAATAAAAAGATGTTATTAAAACTAGAATCATATAAAAATAGGCCTAAACCAAAACCAGTTTGCTGCCTTGAAAATGCCATTTTGATGCAGATCGCTTAATTAAAATTTTCATCGTTTTAAATTTGTGAGATACCATATAGATCTGGAGATGCCGCTGGAGCCTTTCTGAAATTCACACTGTGCCCCAGTAAAATATTGCTGATAAATCTTTTGTTATTGGAGATTACTTTTGACCCGAGAATATGTTTTTTCTGCTCATGTCCTTTGTGTTTCTCAGCTGTTTAGAATCAGAACTAGCAATGCCAGAATAGTGAATTAATCACTATGGATCGAATTAAACATGTTAAGAAAATGGTCTGAAATTGTTCGTGATTCAGAGATTCGTTCAAACAATCTGATTTGTCTGCAAAACTTTCTCGCACTGAAATGTTGGGATATTTTATATGTTCTGGGATATTCAGAAAACAAAAAGGGCCCTGGATGAGTTCCATATTTGCTTATTATCCAGGAAACAAACATGCAAATGTCTTTGCCAATGATGAAATATATATGCCAATAATGAAGCATGAGTGCAGTTTAAACCCCGCCCCTGATGACATCATTTAATGCCATTCTAATGGCCATATCCTCAAACCCTTGCGACACAATATACTTATACATACATGAATTTGATTGACAACGCACAATTTGATTTTTCAATGCTTTTATTAATTTGAGTAGTGTTAGAAGATATTGAAAAGAGATTAAAGTTTAGAAGAGATTTGATTTAAGAATAACATTTTTGTAATATTTGAAACATGTAGTTCAATCAAAGTCACCGCGGATCAGCAGGACAGTCACACAGGTCCTGAACACAAATATAGGACAATGATGTTGAACAGGCCTGATCGTTCCAGCAACAGTCAGCTGTAAGGTGGAATAATGAAATGAGTTATTCTGAGCATTATAATCAAAATTAAATAGATTGTTCAACTTAAGGCACTTAGTGAACTCCAAATTAATAATTTCATTTTACTGCATGTAAAATTGGATTGTAAATTATAACAATTTAAAAAAAAACAAAAAAAAAAACAAGTATTCTTACAGGTAAAGTTGATCTCCAGACAGTTCTCGGGACCCTGGTAATTGTTAGGTTCTCCAGTGCACCAGTTGGTATACGAAAACACAGATCCATCACTCCACAGCCAGTGTCCATCCTAAAGAGTGAATACAAAGAGTGCACTACTGTTGTCAGACTTCAGGAAGAAGCGAATTAAGTTCAGATTTGAAGTCAAAACATCTTTAGAAACTTTGCCTTTACGGTTTAAATCAGAAATTTAGTTTAGACAAACAAATAGGTCTCTTTAGGACACACAATTGAACTTACTTGTACAGCATCATTAGCACCAATCCAAGTACGTGTGGAAGAAGAAGGCAATAGACTCAGCAGGAAATCATTTTCTGGTTTATTACCCACAGATGCGAGATTCGCACCAAGCCTTTGACAGTTTTTCTAAAGAGACAGATTTTTTTTTTATTGTCAATACAAAAATCTATTTTTTTTAGCATAAAACAAAAGTGACAACATTTGCAAACAAAGTTTCCTGATTATTTGCTCAGCACCAGTTTTCTGTACTATTTATTTGCAGAAATGAAAGTTTTACTATACAAAATAACATTACCACTTTATAGAATGACTTTATAGGATTTACCTGTTATCAAGTAAAATACTTACTATTGGACTTAAAATTAGTTAGACATTTAAATTGAAGAGAAGTAAATTTTACTTCATATTTAATTTATTTCACATATAGAATTAAGTAACATCTACTTAATTAACTTAACAAAATTAACTTTTTCCTAAGTCAATATAACACTAAACCACATGAATTAGTGTATTCTTTACTTAGAAACAGCCAAATAAATACAATAGATATTGAATATAGCACATACTTTATCTATATAATAGAAGTAACATGGCACCTGAACACCTCAATACTTGGTACACAATAACTTTAACATTCGATAGAACGTTTTTTGAATGATTGTTTTATTTTGAGTAGAAAATTAATCCAGATGTCACAAAATGTCAAGTTACAAAACCTAACAACAAAAGCAATGATAAAACTGTAAATACAGCTGGAAAACAGTGAAAAATGAACCTTAATTATTCATGCCCCAGTGCATGATGGGAACACCATAAAAGTAGAGTAGGTTTTACTTAATTGAAGCGTGTAGAAATTAAACCGTAAATGTCAACAATATAAAATTGAGTTCTGATATATAAATTTACTTTGTTTCTTAAATTCTTGCCTGAACTAACTTCTCTTTGTAGAAATTACATTAGTTTTTTTTCTGTAGCATTTACTTCACCACAGAATCATTTTTATCCGTTTAAATGAATCATTTGACAATGCACTTAGTGTACACATGTCTTTACATCTGTCTTTTAGATGTAGTTAAAGACACCTAATATAAAGTGTGACCAAATCATCTTGTTGTGACACATTACCTCTGCAGTGATCCAGGTAGCCGGACGAGGAAAGTACCTATAGCATCGCTGTCCAACTTCCCTCCATCTAGCAGGGCATCTTCTGGCATTTATGTTGCCGTGATTATGTGCTGAAAACATGGAACACCCCTTATTAATCATGCAAATACTAATCAATGGAATATTGTACATTTCCAAAATGTTTTTAAATAGCAAGGATTTTTACACATAAATGTCTTGTTACCTTCTGTATTCCCAATGGAGATGATAATGAAAAGCAGACAACTTTTCAGCATTGCCATGATGAACCTGAAATTAATAAGCAGGAAAAGTTAAATGTCTGCATGCACTCATATGCTGCACACTGCGATTCTCAATGCATAAAGACAAAGCACAAAAATACTTCAGATTGAACATTTAGTCAGAACTCACTTTGGTTTTTAAATTGTTGCCTTCAGAGTTTCAGAGGAAGATTTTGTGAAAAGCCAGAGCCTGTGTAACACCATAACATTATCATATCTATTGAATGAAGATGGGTCATATTTATACACATAATATCAGGCAATAACTGTCACGGAGTCATCAGTGACACCTGCCACACCATCAGCGCCCCATCACCCGACTCCACCCATCCACTCGTTATCAGCTGAGTACTGACTCACCACACCTGCACCCGCTCATCAGCACCACCACATAAAAGGCTTGTTCGACTTCACGCAGCTCTGCGCAGACCGATCGGTGGCTGATTTGAAGCAGTGCATGCCGGTTAGAAATTTTGTCCGGCTTAATAGGTGTGTTCGACATGGGCTGCGGCTGGATGTAACCGATCGGCGAGCGTTGCCGCGTGCAGGCGGGGAGAAGCTGCAAACAGAGACGTGAAGTCGGACACTTTTTGGTTCCCGTAGTGACCGCTCACGTGGTGTTTGCATACTTTACCACAGCTGAAGTTAAATAAATGCAATATTTGTCAAATACTCATTTCAGATACGTTTCCATTTAATAGGCCTACTTTATGCTTACGTTTGTTCAAGAATAAGTTCAACATAAGCCTATAGGCTACTATTTAAATAATGTAATGGGGTCTATGTTTTTTAATCAGTTTTATTTTGATAAACATGACACAATATAGGCTACTACAGTAACATCGCGACTACATGAAAAGAGATTTTACTTTTATAAAAAAACAGATTTATGAACATTAGTGGAACTGAAGGTGCGAATAAACACGAAACACACGTGATATATCACACGTCATGCGGTGAATCGGGCCAATCGTGGAACAGTTGTGTCGTCACAACTGACAGGCTTGTTTGAGATGAGCAAAATCTGCGCAGAACCGATCATAGACATCATATAGATAGACGCCCTATCGACCGCTACTGCCTATTGGCGCGGACGAGCCATGGGGCGGCCATCTTAAACCGGTCTCCCACTCCGCTCAATGTAATCTGTTTGGCAGGTGCAATTAGCCGCCAGCGCATTTAATTAACTGATTTCCACGCGGGTTTTTTGCTGCAAAGGTCATACACGTAGTTAAAAAACAGGACACATTGAATATTTAAGATGGTTTAAGATGGCGGCCACATTTCTTGTGCCACAGCGGCCAATAGGGCATCTAGTCTCTATATGATGTCTATGGAACCGATCACCGGTGATCAGCACGTAATGCATGCCGGTTAGAAATGTGTCCAAGTGCGGTCCGCCTTGCTCTGATGTCATGCTGACGTGTGTCAAAAAGCTCTCGCGAGCGCAAGGCGCACGTGTCGGATTCTGCAGTCGCGCGCAGTTGCTCTCCACCGACTGCGCTGATCAAAAGCATGATGGGAAACGACTTGCTGACGACACATATATGTTATGTGTGAATATTCCCAAACTCTCGGACAGTGTGATCTCCATGGGTTATGCAATGTCATTTTATTATATATATGAAGAGTTCAGATGCAAAAGCCTCTAAGTGCCATCTGAAAATTTCTTATAGAATGATCATTTTTATCAAGCTCGTATATTTTAGATAATTAATTTCAATTAAATGTCAATGAAAATTACCTGTTAATTGTCATTTAAGTGAAATAACTGAACTTAAATATACGAGCTTGATAAAAATTATTATTGTAGAAGAAAATTTCAGATGGCACTTAGAGGCTTTTGCATCTGAACTCTTCATATATATATATATATATATATATATATATATATAAACACATAGGCTATGTCTGTATTAAAGAAAAAATTATTGATAAACACTTATTTGGGATGGAATTAAATAAGTACTTTGGGTCTTGTTCATTATATTTATTTTCATATAAAAGCAACAGAACTTAAATTACATCCAGTTTATTAGCAACACTGTGCACGAGCGTGAATCCCGCGATATCCATCATTGATCTTGCAGGTGTCAGATCCACTGGGAGAAGCGAGAACTGTCCGGCTTGCCTGCGCTTTTTTCACTCCTCCCCTCACTCCTCGCAGCCGCCTACTCTCGCCTATATTTATGTCGAGGCAAGGCGCATCTCAAACAAGCCTAATCTGCGCTGGCTGAGTCCTGCGGCTGCTCTCGTATGAGGTGCCCCTAGGGACATTATTCAGAATTGCATGCACATACATATACTTTTCCTCTCACATACACATATGAAACCAAATTCATTCACATACTATAGTGAAATGCTTTTACAAACACAACTGAAACGCTCTCATACATACAACTGAAAATATTACGCTCACACACACACAACTGAAATGCATACACACACACAACTGAAACACTCACACACACAACTGAAATGCTCTCATACATACAACTGAAAATATTACGCTCATACACACAACTGAAACACTCACACACACACAACTGAAATGCTCACACACACACAACTGAAATGCTCTCACATACAACTGAAAATATTACGCTCATACACACAACTGAAACACTCACACACACACAACTGAAATGCTCACACACACACAACTGAAATGCTCTCACACACACAACTGAAATGCTCACACACACACAACTGAAATGCTCACACACATTCAAGTGAAATGCTTTTACAAACACAACTGAAACGCTCTCACTCACACAACTGAAAAGCATTTCAGTATGTTGTATGCAAGCATTTCAGTATGTTGTATGCAAGCATTTCAGTATGTTGTGTGCATGCATTTCAGTTGAAACGGAAGGTGGTTAAAGTCCCCACTCCAGTCCAGTTGGTGGCAGTAGTGCACCTCAAGACGAAGAACTAGAAGCTGTTGAAAGAAGGCATAGTACAAAAGCGCGCCTTTCACAATACAAGCGACCGAAGTTGACCGTTCGTTCCTGCGTGATTTTTTTCCCCAAACCACTTCAGTGGAAATCCCGCCCTGCAGCCGATTTAAAAGTTTTCATTGGTCATGTCAATCACTGTACTGATTGCCTACACCAAACACTGATCCCTAAACCTACCCGTCACTGTAACCTAAACCAATGAAATCGGCTGCAGGGCGGGATTTCCGCTGAAGTGGTTTGGGAAAAAAAATCACGCTTCGTTCCTATGGTTCGTTCGCCCGCCAATCGCGCTACACCAGCGGTTCTCGAAGTGTGTGGCGCGCCCCACTGGTGGGGAATAGAGACGTGACAAGTGGCGCGCACCAAACGGGAGGAAATTTTCCTTTATATGCTCTTTATTCGTTGATGGCGAGTCCGCATAGTCAACTTCATCTTTGCAGCAACACAGAAAAGACCAGTTTATTAATAAACAATTAAATGTCTCCTTGCTATTTTTTATACATTCATAATCATTACTTTTGCCGGTTCTTTGTGGCAAGCTTTATGCGTGAGCTTGAGTGCGGCATATAACGCTCATTATCCTGTATAGCCTATTTAAGTAATTAAATTAATATAATGGGGCGATTTGTCCACTAACGGCTTAAATGAACAGCTACTAGTCGACTAGATAAAAACTTTAGTCGGAGACAGCCCTTATTCCACATATTTTCGAGCCAGCAGAACATTCTGGGTTGCGCGCGCGACCCTGAGCGGAATGAGCGAGCGGAGGAATATTCAGAAATGCGCTCTCTCTCTCCGCTCACATGCTCTAATCGGAACAAAGGAATATTAAAATAATTAATTATTAGTTTATATCTTATACACTGCCCATCATTTTAATCCCATATCAAATGTTATGTCTATTTTAATATGTGTAATATATACTTCTTTTTTTATTTCACGTTTTTAAGTAGCCTACAATATTATGTTAGTCCACATCCCCCAACCAGGGGATGCTATGACGAGTGGCACTTTTATTTATTTTCTATTTTTGAACTTGATACAAATTTTGACACAGCTGCACTTTTATTTTCTTTATTTTTGAACTTGCTGTTATTTGATGTAGATAGTTAATTTGTATTTAGATACAACTTGTTACTATACTGATACTACTTGTTACTTCAATAAATTTAAACATTTTAAGATTGTTGCTTATTTCATTATCATTGGGGCGGAACAGTTTCAGTTGTGTGTGTGAGAGAGCATTTCAGTTGTGTGTGAGAGCATTTCAGTTGTGTGTGTGTGAGCATTTCAGTTGTGTGTGTGAGAGCATTTCAGTTGTGTGTGAGAGCATTTCAGTTGTGTGTGTGTGAGCATTTCAGTTGTGTGTGTGAGAGCATGTCAGTTGTGTGTGTGTGAGCATTTCAGTTGTGTGTGTGAGAGCATGTCAGTTGTGTGTGTGAGCATTTCAGTTGTGTGTGAGAGCATTTCAGTTGTGTGTGTGTGAGCATTTCAGTTGTGTATGTGAGAGCATTTCAGTTGTGTGTGTGAGCATTTCAGTTGTGTGTGTGTGAGTGTTTCAGTTGTGTGTGTGAGCGTAATATTTTCAGTTGTATGTATGAGAGCATTTCAGTTGTGTGTGTGTGAGCGTTTCAGTTGTGTGTGTGTGAGCATTTCAGTTGTGTGTGTGAGCGTAATATTTTCAGTTGTATGTATGAGAGCATTTCAGTTGTGTGTGTGTGAGCGTTTCAGTTGTGTGTGTGTGAGCATTTCAGTTGTGTGTGTGCGCGTAATAATTTCAGTTGTATGTATGAGAGCGTTTCAGTTGTGTTTGTAAAAGCATTTCACTTGTATGTGTGTGAGCATTTCACTATAGTATGTGAATGAATTTGGTTTCATATGTGTATGTGAGAGGAAAAGTACATGTATGTGCATGCAATTCTGAATAATGTCCCTCGGGGCACCTCATACTCTCGAATCGCTCTCGCGCTACTTTAATGGCATACGTCACAGTCATGTGGCGGCGGCGCTGCATCAAGTCAGACAAAATTTCTAACCGGCATAAAGTGCTTCAAGTCAGCCACCGATCGGTCTGCGCAGAGCTGCATGAAGTCAAACCATAGACAGTAAAAGAAATGGACACAGCGACCCCGTTGATTTCAACGGAGAGAGTTGAAGCCGAACATGGGCACTCACTTCCTGATAGCCAAGCGTTCTGCGCAGGCTAAAACTGAGCTTGATGACGTAGATGTCACGTGAGCAACCTGACTGACAGTTGTAAATCTTCTAGTAGCTGTGCCAAGACAAATCTGAATCACCCATAGACAGTCACCCAACGTTAATCGTGCACAGAGACGGTGAAGCGCGACCTGCAGCAACTTTTGGTAAGTATTCTGATTAATTATTTTGTCATTTTGCTTAATATTTATTTATTTAAAATTTAACGTCAGTACGCCTGCGAGACTGTGCGAGCTTCTCCTCCTGTCTATACGGTAATATCTCTATTGTGCGACATGAAGTCGCGTGGTTATGACGAAATTTTTAGCCTATTTTTACAAGAATGGCTTCTACGGGGCCATAACGTAAGATACAAAGTAATGGAGCCTTTTATACATTGTCGAGTTTCTTTAGAAATAAATAATGGACAAATGAAGTCTTTGGACGCCTCAGATGTAAAGTTATTCGCTGTCAAAGTGACGCCAAAATGAATGGGAGTCAATGGGATGCTAACAGCAGGTGATAGCCAGCTACAATGGCGGCCCCCGGAGGCAGCTTCAACTTCCGCCTGATGGATTACCCCCTTGAGTCGAACAAGCCTAGATTCTCCAGAGCAGCTGCATGAGCTCTGGTGACGACACACTGTTCCACGATTGGCCGGATTCACCGCATGACACGTGTTTCGTGTTTATTCTCACACCTTTAGTTCCACTAAAGCTCACAAATCATTTTTTAAAACTATTTTCATGTAGTAACGATGTTATATTGTGTCATGTTTATCAAAATAAAACTGATTAAAAACCATTGATTCCACTTCATTGATAGTAGTAACTTTATTCTTGTTCAAACAGACGCTGTATAAAACAGTACATAAAGTATTGAATGGAAATGCCTCTGAAACATCTGTATATTTTGCAAATATTGGATTTATTTCACTTCAGCTGTGGTAAAGTATGCAAACACCACGTGAGCGGTCTCTACGGGAACCAGAAAGTGTCCGACTTCACGTCTCTGTTTGCAGCTTCTCCCCGCCTGCACGCGGCAACTCTCGCCGATCGGTTACATCCAGCCGCAGCCCATGTCGAACACACCTATAGAGAGCCTAAGTCCCTCCCCTCCGCTTCCGGCTCATGGGACCTTATTTCGGAAAAAATGTGTATGGTAGTCAATGGCGAGAGACAACTTATCTTTTTATTCCATCTGAACTGTGCCCTGAATTACACATATGATGTTCGTCAATTTAAAAGATAATTATGAAAGTCAAGAAAGTCGCAGTTTGTCATAAAACAGAAGAGTAACATTTGGTTTTATGTAAAAATCGCTCAATGAACTACATCTCTCGTCTCGCACTATGTACGTCACCAAGCTCGTGTGTGTGCAGTCTGGTACAAAACACACAGGCATGGCGGCGCAACGTTACGATTATAACGTTAGACTATAGAAAAAAATGACAGACGTTAGCGTCAGTAAAGTTAGCTTCATTCATTGAGAGAAAAGGTATGACGTCACATGCGCGCCTTTTGGGTTTGTAGTCTTTGTAATTACGTATTTTCACAGTCTTATACCCCAACAGTTTTACATCAAACTGTGACTTTCTTGACTTTAAAATGTGTCTTTTAAATTGACAAACATCATATATGTAAGTCAGGGCACAATTCAAACGAGATCAAAATATTTGTTGTCTCTCGCCATTGGCTACCATACAATATTTTTCCAAAATAAGGTCCCATGGTCCACCGGAAGGGGAGGGATTTAGGCTCTCTATACACCCACACATCCCTTCACTCAGTAGCTGTGGCCCAATGTGAAGGCTGCACCCTTCGAAGGTCGCATTTGAAGGCCGATACGCTCCGTGCACAATATGGCGACCGTTGACGTTCAAACTTGAGTGTGTGGGTGAGGAACTTCCGGTGAAGACTTCCGGTGATCTGACAGCGAGAGCGACCGAGTTCCATAATCTTTATACGTTTACATTTAGATAATTTTTCACAATGAGTGTTTTTAGGATTCAAGAGAGGCGACTTGCCTTTCAGAGGGTGACTCAGCACTTCATTGTTGTGTGTCGTTATGTACCGTTTCGTCACGTTACAACAAAGTCAGCTTTCATGCATTCCCCGTTGACGCTGCGATACGGGCAGAAGATCCGGAGGGATTAATCAACCAGACCAAAAACACCCGGGTCTGTAGTCGGCATTACTTTATTTGGTAACGTTATTATTGCTAACTGTTTGTATTTTAGTATGTAATTTAAATGCATATAATTTTCAGTGTATTTCTGTATTTTGTGTAAGTGAGATAAAGAGCATCTGTTTCATAAATCATTATCTGTCTGGTGTTTATAAGCAGCAAATACAGTATTTTACTACGTGTAAAATATACACAAACTTGGCTATATTAGGCTAAATTGTTTGTGTTAACTACAGTTAAAAATTTAAATTAATCGCAATTATTACGATTTTTTTTCACTGTTGTTTTTATCTATAAATATAATTGATGCAAAGAAAGCAAAGCTTCTATGTAAAATATGTGTATTATCGAGCAATTGATAAGTGAGTATTTATGCGCAGAAATGAGAAAATGGTATTTGGTGATAAATACTAGCCTATCACAGGGCCAACGTGTGAATGTTCACGCTGTATTTTATGCAAACAACTCTAATCGTAGTTGTATCTCTGTATTGACAGTAGGCATAATTCTCATTGCGTATGCAGCATGAGTCCAAGACAATCTTCTGTTCGTGAACAGTTGTATTTCATTAATTGATCTAACTTTGCATTTAATTAACATTTGCTCGTGTGATAGTAATATATATATTAGTAGTATTTTAAGTGATATAATTGATTCTATAAACGACTATAAGAGATCATTTTCGGCTTTCTCCAGCTCCCTGCACCGGTCGGGTTATACCTGCCACTGGTAACCATGTAACCCGGTGCCACCTGACTCGTGCAGAGAAGGACAACTCCGTCAAAAACCTCCGCTGCCTTGTGGCTATATCTCTTCCTGGGCAAAGGCTTCAGGAGTAAACCTTGAGGAAAAATCTGGAGCTGGAGTCCCATAGGCAGCGTGTGGTTGAACGCAATATCACTCTGGCAACTCCTGCGACGGCGCTGGTCCCAAACTGTATCGGTTCTGCCGCTCCGTTGGATCAATCAGTGCCGTGGAGAAGGGGGGACCCGCTACTTGGGCAACAGCTGGTCTTCCATATTACCTTGCCCTGGCTTGCGGCCTGGAGAGGACACTCCAGCTTCGCTTCACAGCGTCGAAACAACACTGGAAGCAGCAGTCTACCGGTCATAAGCTAAATGCTCGTTTGGCGTAGAGTGTGGCGCCAGGGGTTGCTTCCGACGGTGGGAGAGATCTTTGTATCTCATTGGACAGCTACCGCCCGCCTCAAGCTGGGCAGTCCCCAGCCAGTAAGGTGCTGTCCCGCCACGGTCTGCCTTCCTCATTGGGTGCATGGGGATAAGGAAACCCGACAAGCAGACCGAAATTTCTGCACCAAGCAATTACAAAAGAAAAAACAAAAAGAAGAGACCAGTCCTTAATCTGGGATGTTGGAATGTTCGCACCATGACAACTGGACTTGATGACCTCTTGAACATCAGTGACGTAAGAAAGACAGCGATCATTAACAACGAGCTACTGAGACTGAAGGTAGATATAGCTGCTCTGCAAGAAACACACCTGGCTGAATCAGGATCTTTGAAGGAAAAGGATTACACCTTCTTCTGGCAAGGAAAGAGCGCCGAGGAACGCAGAGAGCACGGAGTAGGGTTTGCAGTGAGGAATACCTTGCTGGAGATGGTTGAACCAAGTGACAAGGGGTCAGAACGCATGCTGACTCTTCGCCCCCATACATCCGAGGGACCAGTTACACTTATCAGCGCCTATGCCCCAACCTTGACCTCCACACCTGAGGCAAAAGACGAGTTCTACACCAACCTGAATGACGCCATCAAAAACATCCACAGCAGCGAACACCTCGTCCTCCTTGGCGACTTCAACGCCAGAGTAGGTGCAGACCATAATTCTTGGCCTTCCTGCTTGGGTTCCTTTGGAGTTGGCAAGATTAACGAAAACGGGCAGCGCCTGTTGGAGCTTTGCTCTTATCATGGCCTCTGCGTGACCAACACCTATTTCCAGACGAAGCCACAATACAGAGTGTCATGGCGACACCCTCGATCCAAGCATTGGCACCAGCTCGACATGGTCATCACCAGACGTACAAGCCTTAAGTATGTGCTTCTCGCCCGCTCATTCCATAGTGCTGACTGTGACTCTGATCACTCACTGGTGTGCTGCAAGATCAAGCTGCTACCAAAGAAACTCCACCGCTCCAAACAAGTAGGGAAGCCACGCATTGACACAACTAAGATGCAACATTCATAGAGGTTTGAGGAATTCACAAAGTCTCTTGGGGATGCTCTGTCTGCAGGCTACCCATGCAACACCGCATCCGCATCATGGAACCTCCTGCGCGAGGCAATTCAGAAATCAGCTCTTGCTACCTATGGGAGAAAGACCTTCAAGAACTTCAACTGGTTTGATGCCAAGTCTGCGGAGTTGACCCCTGTTATTGAAGCGAAGCGTGCTGCCCTTGCTGAATACAAACGCTCACCAGGTGGGAAAAACCTTCAAGCACTTAGATCAGCCAGGAGCAAAGTACAGAAGACAGCAAGAAGATGCACCAACGAGTACTGGCAGGAGCTCAGTCACGTCATTCAGAAGGCAGCAGCAACAGGTAACATCAGGGGCATGTACGAGGGCATCAAGAAAGCTCTCGGACCAACTCAGAGCAAAACTGCATCCCTGAAAACCAGCTGCGGAAAGGTGATCACCGACAAAACCAAGCAGATGGAGCGATTGGTGGAATACTATTCAGAGCTCTACTCCAGAGAGAACATTGTTGTCAACTCAGCACTGGACGCCATCGATCCTCTGCCCACCATGGAGGAGTTAGACGCTGAACCAACACTGGCAGAACTCAGCAAGGCCATCAACAGCTAAGCCTGCGGCAAAGCCCCTGGGAATGATGGCATCCCCCCGGACCTGATCAGGCACTGCAAGGCCACCCTTTTGCAGCCTCTATTTAACATCCTTTGTCAGTGTTGGAGTGAAGGCGGTGTTCCGCAAGACATGATAGACGCCAAAATCGTCACCTTTTACAAAAAACTAGGTGCTAGGAGTGACTGCAACAACTACAGAGGCATCTCCCTCTTGTGCATTGTGTAACTGTATGCTAGAGTGCTGTTAGTGCGACTTCAACGGCTGGCAGAACACGTCTACCCCGAGTCCCAATGTGGCTTTCGAGCAGATCGTTCTACAGTGGACATGATCTTCTCCCTTCGCCAACTACAGGAGAGGTGTAGGGAACAGCAGAAGCCCCTTTACGTCGCCTTCATAGATCTGACCAAGGCTTTCGACCTAGTTAGCCGGGATGGGCTCTTCAACATCCTCCTGAAGATTGGATGCCCCCCGAAGCTTCATAGCATGATCAGATCTTTTCACGACGGTATGAAGGCCCGAAGGGTTGTACATGCAAACAAGATCAGACGGCAGACTCTACAACATCGCAAGACTCAGAGCGAAAACCAAGGTGCGTGAGATCATCATTAGAGACATGCTCTTTGCCGATGACGCAGCAGTCAGCTCTCACACTGAACAAGATCTACAGTGTCTGATGGACAGATACTCCAGGGCCTGTAAGACTTCGGTTTAACTATCAACCTGAAGAAGACAAATGTGCTGGGCCAAGATGTGGACACACCACCTATCATTACCATCGACAATTACGAACCTGAAGTGGTCCTTGATATCAGCTGGAACCACAAAGTGCCCAATGCCCAGGTGCTCGCCCGTGCCGGCCTCCCCACCATGTACACGCTGCTCAGACAACGCAGACTGCGCTGGCTTGGCCACATGCGCCGTATGGAAGATGGGCGGATCCCCAAGGACATCCTCTATGGTGAACTCGCATACAGCAAAAGACCCAAAGGTCGCCCCCAGTTGAGATACAAAGATGTCTGCAAGCGAGACATGAAAGCCTTAGACATCAATACAGATATCTGGGAGGACATTGCAGCTAACCGCAGCAGCTGGCGCTGTATGCTCAAGAAACAGCTAAATACAGGCGAGGAGAAGATCTTGAAGCTAGCAGAGGAGAGAAGAACTAGTCGGAAGACACGCACACACGGACATCAAGCCACGACCAACTACATCTGCACTTTGTTCAGCAGAGACTGTCATTCCCGCATTGGACTCTCCAACCACCGACGATGCTGTTTTAGTCGCAACACTACAAACTCTTAGGGCGCAATACCCATGGTCGAAAAACGACCGAAGGAGGCCTACGACTACTACCGAACTGATTTTCACGCGGGTTTTTTGCTGCAAAGGTCATACACGTAGTTACGATACAGGACACATTGAATATTTTGTTCACAAAATACAACCAATAGTAGGGTAATGTTAAATCTTACACGTGAAAAGTAATCCCCGAGTGATGGTCCGCCGATTTGAGCAGGAATATGCTGCACAGTGCTCTGGAATCTACTGCTACTATGCAACACAAATAGGCGTATGACCGGTTTAAGATGGCGGCCGCATTTCTTGTGCCACAGCGGCCAATAGGGCATCTAGTCTCTATATGATGTCTATGGAACCGATCACCGGTGATCAGCGCGCAATGCATGGTGGTTAGAAATGTGTCCGAGTGCGGTCCACTCGGCTTTCTCCAGTGTGTGTGTGTGTGTGTGTGTGTGTGTGTGTTTGTCTGTGTCACGGTTTAAAAGCATTTGCATGAAAAAGAGCGCATTATATAATGTAACGCTAGCCAAAGGTTGAAAGAAAATAAAAAAAATGCTGCGTTAATTTCGTTAAATATTTAGTCTTCTCTTGCCATTTCTATCAGTGACTTCTACCTGCACAAATATCAACAGCGCAACAGGGTTGTAATGTGCCAGGTTGAACTCAACAAATAGTTAGAAATTTGTATGATGTGTTTGTCTGCGTAGGATGTGTTTCATACAAGATCTGGCAACTGGACATAATATATTGATGTGATTATTCATATAACGAGGTTTGGGCATTACAAATTAAAGGAGTTTCACGTGAGAAATAACAAAGGAGGGAGATGGGTGTGAAATATGAGAGACTACAGGGGACTGCCCGGTCACACCCAACTAATGACCAGTAAATGAGAGTGCCGTGTGAGAGTACAATGAGAGTGCAGTGTTCACATTAGGTTTTTATTTTATTTTATTTTGTTTTGTATTGCCTTTTTAAAATAAAAAAGTTTTTTGAAAATTACAAATTGTCTGGGTGTTTGTGCCTTAATTGTCTGATAGCCTAAATATGAATCACAGACCAGGGCCAGATGAGCCCCAGATGTAAAATATGAGTCAAGGATCTGGGCCAGATCTGCACCACATGTCATGGCATTAATAACTGTACTGGGCCAGTGCTGGCCCAGATCTGTCTCTGATCCGTAATTCCAACCTGTTCCGGTATTGGGCCGTTGGAAAGAATGAGCCCGGCCCAGGTCCGTTTAGCGGATCTGTGCCAAATGCTAATGAAGACCTGGCCCAAATCTGGCCCAAATACATTTTGCTGTCTGGGAACTGTACTGGGCCAGTGCTGGCCCAGATCTGTCTCTGATCCGTAATTCCAACCTGTTCCGGTATTGGGCCGTTGGAAAGAATGAGCCCGGCCCAGGTCCGTTTAGCGGATCTGCGCCAAATGCTAATGAAGACCTGGCCCAAATCTGGCCCAAATAGATTTTGCTGTCTGGGATGTGTTTGTCTAAGTAGGATGTGTTTCATACAAGATCTGGCAACTGGACATAATATATTGATGTGATTATTCATATAACGAGGTTTGGGCATTACAAATTAAAGGAGTTTCACGTGAGAAATAACAAAACGGGAGGGAGATGGGTGTGAAATATGAGAGACTACAGGGGAGTTTTGACAGGTATGGTCCAGTCAGTAAATCCATCAGCACTTAACTCGATGAAAACACTGGACTCGAGGTCTGGATCATGACTGTGATGTGGAGATATCTGTGTGAGGAAATGATGATTGATTCCTCCTCTTTTACAGTCTGTGATGATGTTTAAAGTTCAGGGAAGAAGGAGGTGGGAACAGGCGAACGTTTCAAGAACTTTAATCATAAAATGAACAAACAAAATGAAAGTAACTAGTGCTGAATAAAACATAATAAAAACACAACATAAATGTCCCAGGGCATGACTCATCCTTCACTCCTGGAGCTCCTCTGTGAAGCCGGTGCGGTCCGGAAGTTTATGTCTTGGAGCCTGAAGAAGGTTAGTTATTTTATCATACATGACAGTATGGCTAACTGTTCCTCGAAGTTATCTCTTCATCCGCCCGGACGAGGAGAAGCACTTTAGTTTCGTTATCACACCAATTTGAATCGGTGTAGCCTATATTTGAAAAGGTCCTGTTCACACATGATCCGGTAATTTACCAGTAAAGTCTGTATGTGTGAAAGGGGCTATAGACCTCTCACACAACTTCTGTATTTGTGACCGGAAATACGCAATCGTCGTGGTAATCTTCTTCCTCACCGGTCAGGGCAACAGGGAAATAAATGGTGCAAGCAACGAGCAAGAGTTATTATAGGGTAGCGGCTTTTTTTGTTATTCCCAAAAGCAGCCATATCTGTCGTTTCATTCCTTCCCTCAGTTCCCTGTTGATGGTGAAGCTCGACGGAAATGGATTCAGGCTATCCAGCGGGATGTATTGATCCTGTGACGATCTTTTCTCCTTGTCATGTCACTATTCACTAAGGCACCAGTTCAAGTTCAACTTTATTAAGATCCCTTGCGGGCAATTCGCACCATTTTACAATGTCATCAACAACTGGACCATGACAAGTTTAATTTTTTCGAAGTAGTGTAGACTCTACACAAAATTGCTTGCTGGGTAGTGTTGGCATGCTGACGCCAATTATTTGTTTCGTGAGCGAACATGTTTTTGGACCCAAGAGTCGAATCACTGATTCACTTGTATGTACTAACACGTGTTTGCTCACTGAAATCACCCACATTTCAAAGATAATAAATTGGCGAAATAATTGTGCAAGTGTAAAATTATCTGATGACCATGTACAAATAAAATGATGTTATTAAAACTAGTAGAATCAAATAAAAATAGGCCTAAACCAAAACCAATTTGCTGCCTTGAAAATACCATTTTGATGCAGATCGCTTAATTAAAACTATTTTCATCATTTTAAATTTGTGAGATACCATATAGATCTGGGGATGTCGCTGAAGCCTTTCTGAAATTCACACTGTGCCCCAGTAAAATATTGCTGATAAATCCTTTTCTGATATTGGAGATTACTTTTGACCTGAGAATGTTTTTCCTGCTCATGTCCTTTGTGTTTCTCAGCTGTTTAGAATCAGAACTAGCAATGCCAGAATAGTGAGTTAATCACTATTGATCAAATTAAACATGTTAAGAAAATGGTCTGAAATTGTTCGTGATTCAGATAGATTCGTTCAAACAATCGGATTTGTTTGCAGAGCTTTCTCGCACTGAAATGTCGGGATATTTTATATGTTCTGGGATATTCAGAAAACAAAAAGGGCCCTGGATGAGTTCCATATTTGCTTATTATCCAGGAAACAAACATGCAAATGTCTTTGCCAATGATGAAAAATATATATATGCCAATAATGAAGCATGAGTGCAGTTTAAACCCCGCCCCTGATGATGACATCACTTAATGCCATTCTAATGGCCATATCCTCAAACCCTTGTGACACAATATACTTATACATACATGAATTTGATTGACAATGCACAATTTGATTTTTCAATGCTTTTATTAATTTGAGTAGTGTTAGAAGATATTGAAAAGAGATTAAAGTTTAGAAGAGATTTGATTTAAGAATAACATTTTTGTAATATTTGAAACATGTAGTTCAATCAAAGTCACCGCGGATCAGCAGGACAGTCACACAGGTCCTGAACACAAATATAGGACAATGATGTTGAACAGGCCTGATCGTTCCAGCAACAGTCAGCTGTAAGGTGGAATAATGAAATGAGTTATTCTGAGCATTACAATCAAAATTAAATAGATTGTTCAACTTAAGGCACTTAGTGAACTCCAAATTAATAATTTCATTTTACTGCACGTAAAATTGGATTGTAAATTATAACAAAGTATTTAAAAAAAATAAAAATAAAAGTATTCTTACAGGTAAAGTTGATCTCCAGACAGTTCTCGGGACCCTGGTAATTGTTAGGTTCTCCAGTACACCAGTTGGTATACGAAAACACAGATCCATCACTCCACAGCCAGTGTCCATCCTAAAGAGTGAATACAAAGAGTGCACTACTGTTGTCAGACTTCAGGAAGAAGCGAATTAAGTTCAGATTTGAAGTCAAAACATCTTCATTAGAAACTTTGCCTTTACGGTTTAAAGCAGAAATTTAGTTTAGACAAACAAATAGGTCTCATTAGGACACACAATTGAACTTACTTGTACAGCATCATTAGCACCAATCCAAGTACGTGTGGAAGAAGAAGGCAATAGACTCAGCAGGAAATCATTTTCTGGTTTATTACCCACAGATGCGAGATTCGCACCAAGCCTTTGACAGTTTTTCTAAAGAGACAGATTTTTTTTTATTGTCAATACAAAAGTGACAACATTTGCAAACAAAGTTTCCTCTGATTATTTGCTCAGCACCAGTTTTCTGTACTATTTATTTGCAGAAATTAAAGTTTTACTGTACAAAATAACATTCCCACTTTATAAAATGACTTGTAGGATTTATCTGTTATCATCAAGTAAAATACTTACTATTGGACTTAAAATTAGTTAGACATTTAAATTGAAGAGAAGTAAATTTTACTTCATATTTAATTTATTTCACATATAAAATTAAGTAACATCTACTTAATTAACTTAACAAAATTAACTTTTTCCTAAGTCAATATAACACTAAACCACATGAATTAGTGTATTCTTTACTTAGAAACATCCAAATAAATACAATAGATATTGAATATAGCAGATACTTTATCTATATAATAGAAGTAACATGGCACCTGAACACCTCAATACTTGGTACACAATAACTTTAACATTCGATAGAACGTTTTTTGAATGATTGTTTTATTTTGAGTAGAAAATTAATCCAGATGTCACAAAATGTCAAGTTACAAAACCTAACAACAAAAGCAATGATAAAACTGTAAATACAGCTGGAAAACAGTAAAAAATCAACCTTAATTATTCATGCCCCAGTGCATGATGGGAACACCAGTATTATAAAAGTAGAGTAGGTTTTACTTAATTGAAGCGTGTAGAAATTAAACCGTAAATGTCAACAATATAAAATTGAGTTCTGATATATAAATTTACTTTGTTTCTTAAATTCTTGCCTGAACTAACTTCTCTTTGTAGAAATTACATTAGTTTTTTTTCTGTAGCATTTACTTCACCACAGAATCATTTTTATCCGTTTAAATGAATCATTTGACAATGCACTTAGTGTACACATGTCTTTACATCTGTCTTTTAGATGTAGTTAAAGACACCTAATATAAAGTGTGACCAAATCATCTTGTTGTGACACATTACCTCTGCAGTGATCCAGGTAGCCGGACGAGGAAAGTACCTATAGCATCGCTGTCCAACTTGCCTCCATCTAGCAGGACATCTTCTGACATTTATGTTGCCGTGATTATGTGCTGAAAACATGGAAAACCCCTTATTAATCATGCAAATACTAATCAATGGAATATTGTACATTTCCAAAATGTTTTTAAATAGCAAGGATTTTTACACATAAATGTCTTGTTACCTTCTGTATTCCCAATGGAGATGATAATGAAAAGCAGACAACTTTTCAGCATTGCCATGATGAACCTGAAATTAATAAGCAGGAAAAGTTAAATGTCTGCATGCACTCATATGCTGCACACTGCGATTCTCAATGCATAAAGACAAAGCACAAAAATACTTCAGATTGAACATTTAGTCAGAACTCACTTTGGTTTTTAAATTGTTGCCTTCAGAGTTTCAGAGGAAGATTTTGTGAAAAGCCAGAGCCTGTGTAACACCATAACATTATCATATCTATTGAATGAAGATGGGTCATATTTATACACATAATATCAGGCAATAACTGTCACGGAGTCATCAGTAACACCTGCCACACCATCAGCGCCCGATCACCCGACTCCACCCATCCACTCGTTATCAGCTGAGTACTGACTCACCACACCTGCACCCGCTCATCAGCACCACCACATAAAAGGCTTGTTCGACTTCACGCAGCTCTGCGCAGACCGATCGGTGGCTGATTTGAAGCAGTGCATGCCGGTTAGAAATTTTGTCCGGCTTAATAGGTGTGTTCGACATGGGCTGCGGCTGGATGTAACCGATCGGCGAGCGTTGCCGCGTGCAGGCGGGGAGAAGCTGCAAACAGAGACGTGAAGTCGGACACTTTTTGGTTCCCGTAGTGACCGCTCACGTGGTGTGTGCATACTTTACCACAGCTGAAGTTAAATAAATGCAATATTTGTCAAATACTCATTTCAGATACGTTTCCATTTAATAGGCCTACTTTATGCTTACGTTTGTTCAAGAATAAGTTCAACATAAGCCTATAGGCTACTATTTAAATAATGTAATGGGGTCTATGTTTTTTAATCAGTTTTATTTTGATAAACATGACACAATATAGGCTACTACAGTAACATCGTGACTACATGAAAAGAGATTTTACTTTTATAAAAAAACAGATTTATGAACATTAGTGGAACTGAAGGTGCGAATAAACACGAAACACACGTGATATATCACACGTCATGCGGTGAATCGGGCCAATCGTGGAACAGTTGTGTCGTCACAACTGACAGGCTTGTTTGAGATGAGCAAAATCTGCGCAGAACCGATCATAGACATCATATAGATAGACACCCTATCGACCGCTACTGCCTATTGGCGCGGACGAGCCATGGGGCCGCCATCTTAAACCGGTCACCCGCTCCGCTCAATGTAATCTGTTTGGCAGGTGCAATTAGCCGCCAGCGCATTTAATTAACTGATTTTCACGCGGGTTTTTTGCTGCAAAGGTCATACACGTAGTTAAAAAACAGGACACATTGAATATTTTGTTCACAAAATACAACCATTAGTACGGTAATGTTAAATCTTACTTGTGAAAAGTAATCCCCGAGTGATGGTCCGCCGATTTGAGCAGGAATATGCTGCACAGTGCTCTGGAATCTACTGCTACTATGCAACGCGAATAGGCGTATGACCGGTTTAAGATGGCGGCCGCATTTCTTGCGCCACAGCAGCCAATAGGGCATCTAGTCTCTATGATGTCTATGGAACCGATCACCGGTGATCAGCACGTAATGCATGCCGGTTAGAAATGTGTCCAAGTGCGGTCCGCCTTGCTCTGATGTCATGCTGACGTGTGTCAAAAACCTCTCGCGAGCGCAAGGCGCACGTGTCGGATTCTGCAGTCGCGCGCAGTTGCTCTCCACCGACTGCGCTGATCAAAAGCATGATGGGAAACGACTTGCTGACGACACAGCTTAATGTTGATTGGTTTAAACAAGCGTGATGTATTGTTCTCTTTTAAAATGTTTGATTTTAAAACTCGGATATCATGTTTTATGTGTATATACATATACATATATGTTATGTGTGAATATTCCCAAACTCTCGGACAGTGTGATCTCCATGGGTTATGCAATGTCATTTTATTATATATATGAAGAGTTCAGATGCAAAAGCCTCTAAGTGCCATCTGAAAATTTCTTATAGAATGATCATTTTTATCAAGCTCGTATATTTTAGTTTATTAATTTCAATTAAATGTCAATGAAAATTACCTGTTAATTGTCATTTAAGTGAAATAACTGAACTTAAATATACGAGCTTGATAAAAATGATCATTGTAGAAGAAAATTTCAGATGGCACTTAGAGGCTTTTGCATCTGAACTCTTCATATATATATATATATATATATATATATATATATATATATATATATAAACACATAGGCTATGTCTGTATTAAAGAAAAAATTATTGATAAACACTTATTTGGGATGGAATTAAATAAGTACTTTGGGTCTTGTTCATTATATTTATTTTCATATAAAAGCAACAGAACTTAAATTACATCCAGTTTATTAGCAACACTGTGCACGAGCGTGAATCCCGCGATATCCATCATTGATCTTGCAGGTGTCAGATCCACTGGGAGAAGCGAGAACTGTCCGGCTTGCCTGCGCTTTTTTCACTCCTCCCCTCACTCCTCGCAGCCGCCTACTCTCGCCTATATTTATGGCGAGGCAAGGCGCATCTCAAACAAGCCTAATCTGCGCTGGCTGAGTCCTGCGGCTGCTCTCGAATCGCTCTCGCGCTACTTTAATGGCATACGTCACAGTCATGTGGCGGCGGCGCTGCATCAAGTCAGACAAAATTTCTAACCGGCATAAAGTGCTTCAAGTCAGCCACCGATCGGTCTGCGCAGAGCTGCATGAAGTCAAACCATAGACAGTAAAAGAAATGGACACAGCGACCCCGTTGATTTCAACGGAGAGAGTTGAAGCCGAACATGGGCACTCACTTCCTGATAGCCAAGCGTTCTGCGCAGGCTAAAACTGAGCTTGATGACGTAGATGTCACGTGAGCAACCTGACTGACAGTTGTAAATCTTCTAGTAGCTGTGCCAAGACAAATCTGAATCACCCATAGACAGTCACCCAACGTTAATCGTGCACAGAGACGGTGAAGCGCGACCTGCAGCAACTTTTGGTAAGTATTCTGATTAATTATTTTGTCATTTTGCTTAATATTTATTTATTTAAAATTTAACGTCAGTACGCCTGCGAGACTGTGCGAGCTTCTCCTCCTGTCTATACGGTAATATCTCTATTGTGCGACATGAAGTCGCGTGGTTATGACGCAATTTTTAGCCTATTTTTACAAGAATGGCTTCTACGGGGCCATAACGTAAGATACAAAGTAATGGAGCCTTTTATACATTGTCGAGTTTCTTTAGAAATAAATAATGGATAAATGAAGTCTTTGGACGCCTCAGATGTAAAGTTATTCGCTGTCAAAGTGACGCCAAAATGAATGGGAGTCAATGGGATGCTAACAGCAGGTGATAGCCAGCTACAATGGCGGCCCCCGGAGGCAGCTTCAACTTCCGCCTGATGGATTACCCCCTTGAGTCGAAGAAGCCTAGATTCTCCAGAGCAGCTGCATGAGCTCTGGTGACGACACACTGTTCCACGATTGGCCGGATTCACCGCATGACACGTGTTTCGTGTTTATTCTCACACCTTTAGTTCCACTAAAGCTCACAAATCATTTTTTAAAACTATTTTCATGTAGTCACGATGTTATATTGTGTCATGTTTATCAAAATAAAACTGATTAAAAACCATTGATTCCACTTCATTGATAGTAGTAACTTTATTCTTGTTCAAACAGACGCTGTATAAAGCAGTACATAAAGTATTGAATGGAAATGCCTCTGTAACATCTGTATATTTTGCAAATATTGGATTTATTTCACTTCAGCTGTGGTAAAGTATGCAAACACCACGTGAGCGGTCTCTACGGGAACCAGAAAGTGTCCGACTTCACGTCTCTGTTTGCAGCTTCTCCCCGCCTGCACGCGGCAACTCTCGCCGATCGGTTACATCCAGCCGCAGCCCATGTCGAACACACCTATAGAGAGCCTAAGTCCCTCCCCTCCGCTTCCGGCTCATGGGACCTTATTTCGGAAAAAATGTGTATGGTAGTCAATGGCGAGAGACAACTTATCTTTTTATTCCATCTGAACTGTGCCCTGAATTACACATATGATGTTCGTCAATTTAAAAGATAATTATGAAAGTCAAGAAAGTCGCAGTTTGTCATAAAACAGAAGAGTAACATTTGGTTTTATGTAAAAATCGCTCAATGAACTACATCTCTCGTCTCGCACTATGTACGTCACCAAGCTCGTGTGTGTGCAGTCTGGTACAAAACACACAGGCATGGCGGCGCAACGTTACGATTATAACGTTAGACTATAGAAAAAAATGACAGACGTTAGCGTCAGTAAAGTTAGCTTCATTCATTGAGAGAAAAGGTATGACGTCACATGCGCGCCTTTTGGGTTTGTAGTCTTTGTAATTACGTATTTTCACAGTCTTATACCCCAACAGTTTTACATCAAACTGTGACTTTCTTGACTTTAAAATGTGTCTTTTAAATTGACAAACATCATATATGTAATTCAGGGTACAATTCAAACGAGATCAAAATATTTGTTGTCTCTCGCCATTGGCTACCATACAATATTTTTCCAAAATAAGGTCCCATGGTCCACCGGAAGGGGAGGGATTTAGGCTCTCTATACACCCACACATCCCTTCACTCAGTAGCTGTGGCCCAATGTGAAGGCTGCACCCTTCGAAGGTCGCATTTGAAGGCCGATACGCTCCGTGCACAATATGGCGACCGTTGACGTTCAAACTTGAGTGTGTGGGTGAGGAACTTCCGGTGAAGACTTCCGGTGATCTGACAGCGAGAGCGACCGAGTTCCATAATCTTTATACGTTTACATTTAGATAATTTTTCACAATGAGTGTTTTTAGGATTCAAGAGAGGCGACTTGCCTTTCAGAGGGTGACTCAGCACTTCATTGTTGTGTGTCGTTATGTACCGTTTCGTCACGTTACAACAAAGTAAGCTTTCATGCATTCACCATTGACGCTGCGATACGGGCAGAAGATCCGGAGGGATTAATCAACCAGACCAAAAACACCCGGGTCTGTAGTCGGCATTACTTTATTTGGTAACGTTATTATTGCTAACTGTTTGTATTTTAGTATGTAATTTAAATGCATATAATTTTCAGTGTATTTCTGTATTTTGTGTAAGTGAGATAAAGAGCATCTGTTTCATAAATCATTATCTGTCTGGTGTTTATAAGCAGCAAATACAGTATTTTACTACGTGTAAAATATACACAAACTTGGCTATATTAGGCTAAATTGTTTGTGTTAACTACAGTTAAAAATTTAAATTAATCGCAATTATTAAGATTTTTATTCACTGTTGTTTTTATCTATAAATATAATTGATGCAAAGAAAGCAAAGCTTCTATGTAAAATATGTGTATTATCGAGCAATTGATAAGTGAGTATTTATGCGCAGAATTGAGAAAATGGTATTTGGTGATAAATACTAGCCTATCACAGGGCAAACGTGTGAATGTTCACGCGGTATTTTATCCCAACAACTCTAATCGTAGTTGTATCTCTGTATTGACAGTAGGCATAATTCTCATTGCGTATGCAGCATGAGTCCAAGACAATCTTCTGTTCGTGAACAGTTGTATTTCATTAATTGATCTAACTGTGCATTTAATTAACATTTGCTTGTGTGATAGTAATATATATATTAGTAGTATTTTAAGTGATATAATTGATTCTATAAACGACTATAAGAGATCATTTTCGGCTTTCTCCAGCTCCCTGCACCGGTCGGGTTATACCTGCCACTGGTAACCATGTAACCCGGTGCCACCTGCCTCATGCAGAGAAGGACAACTCTGTCAAAAACCTCCGCTGCCTTGTGGCTATATCTCTTCCTGGGCAAAGGCTTCAGGAGTAAACCTTGAGGAAAAATCTGGAGCTGGAGTCCCATAGGCAGCGTGTGGTTGAACGCAATATCACTCTGGCAACTCCTGCGACGGCGCTGGTCCCAAACTGTATCGGTTCTGCCGCTCCGTTGGATCAATCAGTGCCATGGAGAAGGGGGGACCCGCTACTTGGGCAACAGCTGGTCTTCCATATTACCTTGCCCTGGCTTGCGCCCTGGAGAGGACACTCCAGCTTCGCTTCACAGCGTCGAAACAACACGGGAAGCAGCAGTCTACCGGTCATAAGCTAAATGCTCGTTTGGCGTAGAGTGTGGCGCCAGGGGTTGCTTCCGACGGTGGGAGAGATCTTTGTATCTCATTGGACAGCTACCGCCCGCCTCAAGCTGGGCAGTCCCCAGCCAGTAAGGTGCTGTCCCGCCACGGTCTGCCTTCCTCATTGGGTGCATGGGGATAAGGAAACCCGACAAGCAGACCGAAATTTCTGCACCAAGCAATTACAAAAGAAAAAACAAAAAGAAGAGACCAGTCCTTAATCTGGGATGTTGGAATGTTCGCACCATGACAACTGGACTTGATGACCTCTTGAACATCAGTGACGTAAGAAAGACGGCGATCATTAACAACGAGCTACTGAGACTGAAGGTAGATATAGCTGCTCTGCAAGAAACACGCCTGGCTGAATCAGGATCTTTGAAGGAAAAGGATTACACCTTCTTCTGGCAAGGAAAGAGCGCCGAGGAACGCAGAGAGCACGGAGTAGGGTTTGCAGTGAGGAATACCTTGCTGGAGATGGTTGAACCAAGTGACAAGGGGTCAGAACGCATGCTGACTCTTCGCCCCCATACATCCGAGGGACCAGTTACACTTATCAGCGCCTATGCCCCAACCTTGACCTCCACACCTGAGGCAAAAGACGAGTTCTACACCAACCTGAATGACGCCATCAAAAACATCCACAGCAGCGAACACCTCGTCCTCCTTGGCGACTTCAACGCCAGAGTAGGTGCAGACCATAATTCTTGGCCTTCCTGCTTGGGTTCCTTTGGAGTTGGCAAGATTAACGAAAACGGGCAGCGCCTGTTGGAGCTTTGCTCTTATCATGGCCTCTGCGTGACCAACACCTATTTCCAGACAAAGCCACAATACAGAGTGTCATGGCGACACCCTCGATCCAAGCATTGGCACCAGCTCGACATCGTCATCACCAGACGTACAAGCCTTAAGTATGTGCTTCTCGCCCGCTCATTCCATAGTGCTGACTGTGACTCTGATCACTCACTGGTGTGCTGCAAGATCAAGCTGCTACCAAAGAAACTCCACCGCTCCAAACAAGTAGGGAAGCCACGCATTGACACAACTAAGATGCAACATTCAGAGAGGTTTGAGGAATTCACAAAGTCTCTTGGGGATGCTCTGTCTGCAGGCTACCCATGCAACACCGCATCCGCATCATGGAACCTCCTGCGCGAGGCAATTCAGAAATCAGCTCTTGCTACCTATGGGAGAAAGACCTTCAAGAACATCAACTGGTTTGATGCCAAGTCTGCGGAGTTGACCCCTGTTATTGAAGCGAAGCGTGCTGCCCTTGCTGAATATAAACGCTCACCAGGTGGGAAAAACCTTCAAGCACTTAGATCAGCCAGGGGCAAAGTACAGAAGACAGCAAGAAGATGCACCAACGAGTACTGGCAGGAGCTCAGTCACGTCATTCAGAAGGCAGCAGCAACAGGTAACATCAGGGGCATGTACGAGGGCATCAAGAAAGCTCTCGGACCAACTCAGAGCAAAACTGCATCCCTGAAAACCAGCTGCGGAAAGGTGATCACCGACAAAACCATGCAGATGGAGCGATTGGTGGAATACTATTCAGAGCTCTACTCCAGAGAGAACATTGTTGTCAACTCAGCACTGGACGCCATCGATCCTCTGCCCACCATGGAGGAGTTAGACGCTGAACCAACACTGGCAGAACTCAGCAAGGCCATCAACAGCTTAGCCTGCGGCAAAGCCCCTGGGAATGATGGCATCCCCCCGGACCTGATCAGGCACTGCAAGGCCACCCTTTTGCAGCCTCTATTTAACATCCTTTGTCAGTGTTGGAGTGAAGGCGGTGTTCCGCAAGACATGATAGACGCCAAAATCGTCACCTTTTACAAAAAACTAGGCGCTAGGAGTGACTGCAACAACTACAGAGGCATCTCCCTCTTGTGCATTGTGGGCAAACTGTATGCTAGAGTGCTGTTAGTGCGACTTCAACGGCTGGCAGAACACGTCTACCCCGAGTCCCAATGTGGCTTTCGAGCAGATCGTTCTACAGTGGACATGATCTTCTCCCTTCGCCAACTACAGGAGAGGTGTAGGGAACAGCAGAAGCCCCTTTACGTCGCCTTCATAGATGAGGGTTTCCAATAATACAGGTGAAGGTCTTTGCGTGTTACTGTCTTTTCTCGTGGCAAAGTATTTTTGGTTAAATGCAATACATTTTATCTTATGTATTAACTCGTTTCATCTGACTCCATAAAATGAAAAGGTTTTTCAATGATATCTTTGCATCATTAAATATACGTTAATTTTTGACTATTCCTTTTAACTCCAATGAAAATAAACTCTGTTAGAATAATCAAATATAACAATTTATTATGTCAGGTAAATGTATTATTACAATTCCATAATCAATTGAAAGATAATCAATGCAAACCATCAAATGTTCTAGAACAAAGAGGAAAAAGTTTACCCGACAAGAAATGCATTAGGCTGAGAGTCTCGCAACTCTCAGCCTCACGGGCCGATATCAGATATAGAAAAGGCCCTGAGCTCTCGCTGCGTTTCATTATATACCCAGACCTCATTTCAAATCTAAACATCATTCACAGTGGAAATTTACCTGTAAGTCACCATTTGCTAGCAGTGGAAAATTAGCATTCAGTCAAATGGTCGAAGGTGTTAACTCAAAGACACACCCTCCAGTATTGGAGGGTGTGAAAGATATTTCTAAACTTCCTAAGAACTTTATTACCTTTTGGGTTTACTTCTTTGGGAATGAGACATTTGTACCAGTCGTACTGTGACATTTTAAATAATAATAAACATGAAAATACTCTGTGATAATCATTCACATTAAAACTACATTTTCTTGGGTGCATTCAGGTGGGGGTGAGGGGAGATGTAGATGAAGTTGGTTCGGAGGTCAGACTTTCGTCTCAATGGTGCATGAAGGCCAGTTCAAATGGTAATCTCCAGAGAGGTCCTTTTGTCCTCTCAGTGTCTGGTCACCCCCGAAACAGACTGTCTGGAATTTCCTAATTTATCAATTCTTACAGATGCCCCCCGAAGCTTCATAGCATGATCAGATCTTTTCACGACGGTATGAAGGCCCGAAGGGTTGTACATGCAAACAAGATCAGACAGCAGACTCTACAACATCGCAAGACTCAGAGCAAAAACCAAGGTGCGTGAGATCATCATTAGAGACATGCTCTTTGCCGATGACGCAGCAGTCAGCTCTCACACTGAACAAGATCTACAGTGTCTGATGGACAGATACTCCAGGGCCTGTAAGACTTCGGTTTAACTATCAACCTGAAGAAGACAAATGTGCTGGGCCAAGATGTGGACACACCACCTATCATTACCATCGACAATTACGAACCTGAAGTGGTCCTTGATATCAGCTGGAACCACAAAGTGCCCAATGCCCAGGTGCTCGCCCGTGCCGGCCTCCCCACCATGTACACGCTGCTCAGACAACGCAGACTGCGCTGGCTTGGCCACATGCGCCGTATGGAAGATGGGCGGATCCCCAAGGACATCCTCTATGGTGAACTCGCATACAGCAAAAGACCCAAAGGTCGCCCCCAGTTGAGATACAAAGATGTCTGCAAGCGAGACATGAAAGCCTTAGACATCAATACAGATATCTGGGAGGACATTGCAGCTAACCGCAGCAGCTGGCGCTGTATGCTCAAGAAACAGCTAAATACAGGCGAGGAGAAGATCTTGAAGCTAGCAGAGGAGAGAAGAACTAGTCGGAAGACACGCACACACGGACATCAAGCCACGACCAACTACATCTGCACTTTGTTCAGCAGAGACTGTCATTCCCGCATTGGACTCACCAGCCACCGACGATGCTGTTTTAGTCGCAACACTACAAACTCTTAGGGCGCAATACCCATGGTCGAAAAACGACCGAAGGAGGCCTACGACTACTACCGAACTGATTTTCACGCGGGTTTTTTGCTGCAAAGGTCATACACGTAGTTACGATACAGGACACATTGAATATTTTGTTCATAAAATACAACCAATAGTACGGTAATGTTAAATCTTACGCGTGAAAAGTAATCCCCGAGTGATGGTCCGCCGATTTGAGCAGGAATATGCTGCACAGTGCTCTGGAATCTACTGCTACTATGCAACACAAATAGGCGTATGACCGGTTTAAGATGGCGGCCGCATTTCTTGCGCCACAGCGGCCAATAGGGCATCTAGTCTCTATATGATGTCTATGGAACCGATCACCGGTGATCAGCGCGCAATGCATGGTGGTTAGAAATGTGTCCGAGTGCGGTCCACTCGGCTTTCTCCAGCTAGTGTCTATCCCCACTCGCTGATCGGAAATCCAACATGGCGGCCACGTGCAACTAGCCTATTGTGTGTGTTATTGTTTGTTCAACCGAAAGAGAACTCGACTCTGTGTGTGTGTGTGTGTGTGTGTGTGTGTGTGTGTGTGTGTGTGTGTGTGTGTGTGTGTTGTCTGTGTCACGGTTTAAAAGCATTTGCATGAAAAAGAGCGCATTATATAATGTAACGCTAGCCAAAGGTTGAAAGAAAATAAAAAAAATGCTGCGTTAATTTCGTTAAATATTTAGTTTTCTCTTGCCATTTCTATCACTGACTTCTACCTGCACAAATATCAACAGCGCAACAGGGTTGTAATGTGCCAGGTTGAACTCAACAAATAGTTAGAAATTTGTATGATGTGTTTGTCTGCGTAGGATGTGTTTCATACAAGATCTGGCAACTGGACATAATATATTGATGTGATTATTCATATAACGAGGTTTGGGCATTACAAATTAAAGGAATTTCACGTGAGAAATAACAAAGGAGGGAGATGGGTGTGAAATATGAGAGACTACAGGGGAGTTTTGACAGGTATGGTCCAGTCAGTAAATCCATCAGCACTTAACTCGATGAAAACACTGGACTCGAGGTCTGGATCATGACTGTGATGTGGAGATATCTGTGTGAGGGTATGATGATTGATTCCTCCTCTATTACAGTCTGTGATGATGTTTAAAGTTCACGGAAGAAGGAGGTGGGAACAGGCGAACGTTTCAAGAACTTTAATCATAAGATGAAAAAACAAAATGAAAGTAACTAGTGCTGAATAAAACATAATAAAAACACAACATAAATGTCCCAGGGCATGACTCATCCTTCACTCCTGGAGCTCCTCTGTGAAGCCGGTGCGGTCCGGAAGTTTATGTCTTGGAGCCTGAAGAAGGTTAGTTATTTTATCATACATGACAGTATGGCTAACTGTTCCTCGAAGTTATCTCTTCATCCGCCCGGACGAGGAGAAGCACTTTAGTTTCGTTATCACACCAATTTGAATCGGTGTATATTTGAAAAGGTCCTGTTCACACATGATCCGGTAATTTACCAGTAAAGTCTGTATGTGTGAAAGGGGCTATAGACCTCTCACACAACTTCTGTATTTGTGACCGGAAATACGCAATCGTCGTGGTAATCTTCTTCCTCACCGGTCAGGGCAACAGGGAAATAAATGGTGCAAGCAACGAGCAAGAGTTATTATAGGGTAGCGGCTTTTTTTGTTATTCCCAAAAGCAGCCGTATCTGTCGTTTCATTCCTTTCCTCAGTTCCCTGTTGATGGTGAAGCTCGACGGAAATGGATTCAGGCTATCCAGCGGGATGTATTGATCCTGTGACGATCTTTTCTCCTTGTCATGTCACTATTCACTAAGGCACCAGTTCAAGTTCAACTTTATTAAGATCCCTTGCGGGCAATTCACACCATTTTACAATGTCATCAACAACTGGACCATGACAAGTTTAATTTTTTTCGAAGTAGTGTAGACTCTACACAAAATTGCTTGCTGGGTAGTGTTGGCATGCTGACGCCAATTTTTTGTTTTGTGAACGAACATGTTTTTGGACCAAAGAGTCGAATCACTGATTTACTTGCATGTACTAACACGTGTTTGGTCACTGAAATCACCCACATTTCAAAGAGAATAAACTGGCGAAATAATTGTGCAAGTGTAAAATTATCTGATGACCATGTACAAATAAAACGATGTTATTAAAACTAGAATCAAATAAAAATAGGCCTAAACCAAAACCAATTTGCTGCCTTGAAAATACCATTTTGATGCAGATCGCTTAATTATAATTTTCATCGTTTTAAATTTGTGAGATACCATATAGATCTGGAGATGTCGCTGAAGCCTTTCTGAAATTCACACTGTGCCCCAGTAAAATATTGCTGATAAATCTTTTGTTATTGGAGATTACTTTTGACCCGAGAATATGTTTTTTCTGCTCATGTCCTTTGTGTTTCTCAGCTGTTTAGAATCAGAACTAGCAATGCCAGAATAGTGAATTAATCACTATTGATCGAATTAAACATGTTAAGAAAATGGTCTGAAATTGTTCGTGATTTAGTTTGAACCAATCTGATTTGTTTGCAGAACTTTCTTGCACTGAAATGTTGGGATATTTTATATGTTCTGGGATATTCAGAAAACAAAAAGGGCCCTGGATGAGTTCCATATTTGCTTATTATCCAGGAAATAAACATGATGCAAATGTCTTTGCCAACGATGAAAAATATATATATGCCAATAATGAAGCATGAGTGCAGTTTAAACCCCGCCCCTGATGATGACATCATTTAATGCCATTCTAATGGCCATATCCTCAAACCCTTGCGACACAATATACTTATATTTTTACATACATGAATTTGATTGACAATGCACAATTTGGTTTTTCAATGCTTTTATTAATTTGAGTAGTGTTAGAAGATATTGAAAAGAGATTAAAGTTTAGAAGAGATTTGATTTAAGAATAACATTTTTGTAATATTTGAAACATGTAGTTCAATCAAAGTCACCGCGGATCAGCAGGACAGTCACACAGGTCCTGAACACAAATATAGGACAATGATGTTGAACAGGCCTGATCGTTCCAGCAACAGTCAGCTGTAAGGTGGAATAATGAAATGAGTTATTCTGATCATTACAATCAAAATAAAATAGATTGTTCAACTTAAGGCACTTAGTGAACTCCAAATTAATAATTTCATTTTACTGCACGTAAAATTGGATTGTAAATTATAACAAAGTATTTAAAAAAAATAAAAATAAAAGTATTCTTACAGGTAAAGTTGATCTCCAGACAGTTCTCGGGACCCTGGTAATTGTTAGGTTCTCCAGTGCACCAGTTGGTATACGAAAACACAGATCCATCACTCCACAGCCAGTGTCCATCCTAAAGAGTGAATACAAAGAGTGCACTACTGTTGTCAGACTTCAGGAAGAAGCGAATTAAGTTCAGATTTGAAGTCAAAACATCTTCATTAGAAACTTTGCCTTTACGGTTTAAAGTAGAAATTTAGTTTAGACAAACAAATAGGTCTCATTAGGACACACAATTGAACTTACTTGTACAGCATCATAAGCACCAATCCAAGTACGTGTGGAAGAAGAAGGCAATAGACTCAGCAGGAAATCATTTTCTGGTTTATTACCCACAGATGCGAGATTCGCACCAAGCCTTTGACAGTTTTTCTAAAGAGACTGATTTTTTTTATTGTCAATACAAAAGTGACAACATTTGCAAACAAAGTTTCCTCTGATTATTTGCTCAGCACCAGTTTTCTGTACTATTTATTTGCAGAAATTAAAGTTTTACTATACAAAATAACATTACCACTTTATAAAATGACTTGTAGGATTTATCTGTTATCATCAAGTAAAATACTTACTATTGGACTTAAAATTAGTTAGACATTTAATTTGAAGAGAAGTAAATTTTACTTCATATTTAATTTATTTCACATATAAAATTAAGTAACATCTACTTAATTAACTTAACAAAATTAACTTTTTCCTAAGTCAATATAACACTAAACCACATGAATTAGTGTATTCTTTACTTAGAAACATCCAAATAAATACAATAGATATTGAATATAGCACATACTTTATCTATATAATAGAAGTAACATGGCACCTGAACACCTCAATACTTGGTACACAATAACTTTAACATTCGATAGAACGTTTTTTGAATGATTGTTTTATTTTGAGTAGAAAATTAATCCAGATGTCACAAAATGTCAAGTTACAAAACCTAACAAAAGCAATGATAAAACAGTATATACAGCTGGAAAACAGTGAAAAATGAACCTTAATTATTCATGCCCCAGTGCATGATGGGAACACCATAAAAGTAGAGTAGGTTTTACTTAATTGAAGCGTGTAGAAATTAAACCGTAAATGTCAACAATATAAAATTGAGTTCTGATATATAAATTTACTTTGTTTCTTAAATTCTTGCCTGAACTAACTTCTCTTTGTAGAAATTACATTAGTTTTTTTCTGTAGCATTTACTTCACCACAGAATCATTTTTATCAGTTTAAATGAATCATTTGACAATGCACTTAGTGTACACATGTCTTTACATCTGTCTTTTAGATGTAGTTAAAGACACCTAATATAAAGTGTGACCAAATCATCTTGTTGTGACACATTACCTCTGCAGTGATCCAGGTAGCCGGACGAGGAAAGTACCTATAGCATCGCTGTCCAACTTGCCTCCATCTAGCAGGGCATCTTCTGACATTTATGTTGCCGTGATTATGTGCTGAAAACATGGAAAACCCCTTATTAATCATGCAAATACTAATCAATGGAATATTGTACATTTCCAAAATGTTTTTAAATAGCAAGGATTTTTACAAATAAATGTCTTGTTACCTTCTGTATTCCCAATGGAGAAGATAATGAAAAGCAGACAACTTTTCAGCATTGCCATGATGAACCTGAAATTAATAAGCAGGAAAAGTTAAATGTCTGCATGCACTCATATGCTGCACACTGCGATTCTCAATGCATAAAGACAAAGCACAAAAATACTTCAGATTGAACATTTAGTCAGAACTCACTTTGGTTTTTAAATTGTTGCCTTCAGAGTTTCAGAGGAAGATTTTGTGAAGAGCCAGAGCCTGTGTAACACCATAACATTATCATATCTATTGAATGAAGATGGGTCATATTTATACACATAATATCAGGCAATAACTGTCACGGAGTCATCAGTAACACCTGCCACACCATCAGCGCCCGATCACCCGACTCCACCCATCCACTCGTTATCAGCTGAGTACTGACTCACCACACCTGCACCCGCTCATCAGCACCACCACATAAAAGGCTTGTTCGACTTCACGCAGCTCTGCGCAGACCGATCGGTGGCTGATTTGAAGCAGTGCATGCCGGTTAGAAATTTTGTCCGGCTTAATAGGTGTGTTCGACATGGGCTGCGGCTGGATGTAACCGATCGGCGAGCGTTGCCGCGTGCAGGCGGGGAGAAGCTGCAAACAGAGACGTGAAGTCGGACACTTTCTGGTTCCCGTAGTGACCGCTCACGTGGTGTTAGCATACTTTACCACAGCTGAAGTTAAATAAATGCAATATTTGTCAAATACTCATTTCAGATACGTTTCCATTTAATAGGCCTACTTTATGCTTACGTTTGTTCAAGAATAAGTTCAACATAAGCCTATAGGCTACTATTTAAATAATGTAATGGGGTCTATGTTTTTTAATCAGTTTTATTTTGATAAACATGACACAATATAGGCTACTACAGTAACATCGCGACTACATGAAAAGAGATTTTACTTTTATAAAAAAACAGATTTATGAACATTAGTGGAACTGAAGGTGCGAATAAACACGAAACACACGTGATATATCACACGTCATGCGGTGAATCGGGCCAATCGTGGAACAGTTGTGTCGTCACAACTGACAGGCTTGTTTGAGATGAGCAAAATCTGCGCAGAACCGAGTAGCATCTGCCTGCAGACACGGAGGCTGCATTTTCAGGACCCCACTTCTAGGACCGCATTTCTAGGACCCTAGGTTTTTAGTGACAACGCCACCTATCGAATTAGAGGACCAGCGAAGATGAATGACATTCAGAGTGTGAGTATCAAATGCGAATCAATTTTTATTTGTTTAACTTTAAAAACAATTTTGATGCATTTCATTGGAAAGTTAACGTTGCCAACGTGCTGGTGATTTGCTAAACAGTCTTGAATGCATAGCCATCATATATTAGCCTCTAATGCTGGAAAATGAATTGCACGTTCATTTAACGGAACTGTTGCATGATAAGCCTGTGTTGACTTATTTACAGCACAATAAACTGTAGCATGTTTGTTCTGAAAGCTTGTTTATTACTCATTGTTTTTCCATTTTAATTCAGTTAAAATAATTTAATCTTTTCACTGTCACGTGCTCACAGTCAGCCTGTTTAACGTTACCCACAATACATGTTATGTGTACGTCTCTTCATTTTGACATGGTTTTATAAAGTTGGTTGAGACATATGACATTTTAATAGTCAGACATATCCGAGAGGCCATTATAATAATTGAAATCCCACGTGTTAGATTGTGTAATTTACTGTATACTGTACTCTATATGAAGTGCTATCAAGGAAACAGCTCAGGGTAGGCAATAGTATGACAAAAGATAAATAAATAAATTGGTTAAGCACTAGGCTTAGGCCAAATTTATGTCTATTTATTTTTATGAAATTAACTTAAAAATGTTTTTCAAGAAACGACATGAGTGTTTCTAGAACCTTTGTTCCGAGAACATCAAAATACTTTTTTTTTTCAAATCTTTGAACAGTATGCAATAATTGTATTATGAAAATTAATTGGTATGGACATTGATATCATTATTTTTATCATTATCATTACTCTGTGGTAACTAAGATCTTTTAAATATGAAATTTAAAATTAGAGAGTAGAACATGGTCAACTAAATGTTCCTTATTTAAATCACTTCTCTTTCTCTCTCTTAGGAGTCAGTGATGATGTTGTCCATGTGTTTGTCCATCCATTGAAGTTCTGTCTATGTGGTTCAGGTCATGATCAAATTTGTTTTTTTGTGTGTTCAAGTTCAGTGGTTATATATTATTTTGTAAAATATTTTGTCTGTTCAATTTCAGTTTTTATATATTATTTTGTAAAATATTTTGTGTGTTCAATTTCAGTTATATATTATTTTGTAAAATATTTTGTGTGTTCAAGTTCAGGTGTTTTATATTATTTTGTAAAATACAAAATCTTAAATCTACCCCCAGAGTCATCCTTGTCTTCCCTCTGTACTTGAAAATGTGGTCCATAGTGACTGAAAAGACTATAAAATGATTCCTTGTTTATTTTACTTGAGTTATTATATGCTACTTAGACCCAATAATTTCTCAACATTCCTAGGAACCTGGTTTAATTGCAATAAAGAAAGTAGTATTTGGGTGTAATAAAACTTGAAAGAAAAAAAAACACTCTAATGTAGTTAAAACTGGGTGGAAATATTGCATTGGTGGCACTTTTTTCGGTCCTCCAAAACTAGGGTCCTGGAAATGCGTTCCTGGGACTGCGGTTCTTCGACTCGGTAGGTGGCGCTGTCACAAAAAACTAGGGTCTTAGAAATGCGGTCCTAGAAGTGGGGTCCTGAAAATGCAGCCTCCGGGACTGCAGACAGATAATATTGGCAGAACCGATCATAGACATCATATAGATAGACGCCCTATCGACCGCTACTGCCTATTGGCGCGGACGAGCCATGGGGCCGCCATCTTAAACCGGTCACCCGCTCCGCTCAATGTAATCTGTTTGGCAGATTGTTCAACTTAAGGCACTTAGTGAACTCCAAATTAATAATTTCATTTTACTGCACATAAAATTGGATTGTAAATTATAACAAAGTATTTAAAAAAAAATAAAAATAAAAGTATTCTTAGTAATTCATTAATCTAACTATGCATCCGTGCATTTAATTGACATTTGCTCGTGTGATAGTAATATATATATATATAAGTAGTATTTTAAGTGATGTAATCGATTCCTTAAACAACTATAAGAGATAATTTTCGGCTTTCTCCAGCTCCCTGCAGCGGCGTAAAGCGAAACCGGAAGTGTCTATCCGCACTCGCTGATCGGAAATCCAACATGGCGGCCACGTGCAACTAGCCTGTTGTGTGTGTTATTGTTTGTTCAACCGAAAGAGAACTCGACTCTGGTGCGCGTCTTTGTGTGTGTGTGTGTCACGGACAGCGCGTTTATAATGTAACGCTATAATGTAACGCTAGCCAAAGGTTGAAAAAAAAAGGAAAAAAAAGTTTCGTTAAATATTTAGTCTTCTCCTCCCATTTCTATCACTGACTTCTACCTGCACAAATATCAACAGCGCAACAGGGTTGTAATGTGCCAGGTTGAACTCAAAAATATTTAGACATTTGTATGATGTGTTTGTCTGCGTAGGATGTGTTTCATACAAGATCTGGCAACTGGACATAATATATTGATGTGATTATTCATATAACGAGGTTTGGGCATTACAAATTAAAGGAGTTTCACGTGAGAAATAACAAAGGAGGGAGATGGGTGTGAAATATGAGAGACTACAGGGGAGTTTTGACAGGTATGGTCCAGTCAGTAAATCCATAAGCACTTAACTCGCTGAAAACACTGGACTCGAGGTCTGGATCATGACTGTGATGTGGAGATATCTGTGTGAGGAAATGATGATTGATTCCTCCTCTATTACAGTCTGTGATGATGTTTAAAGTTCACGGAAGAAGGAGGTGGGAACAGGCGAACGTTTCAAGAACTTTAATCATAAAATGAACAAACAAAATGAAAGTAACTAGTGCTGAATAAAACATAATAAAAACACAAGATAAATGTCCCAGGGCATGACTCATCCTTCACTCCTGGAGCTCCTCTGTGAAGCCGGTGCGGTCCGGAAGTTTATGTCTTGGAGCCTGAAGAAGGTTAGTTCCCTTTCGAACGGTCACTTCGTATTGCGTAGCTATACGCAGTGGGGAAACTCCTTTTCCTCGATTTACTGAAGCCTTTATGTAAAGCGCATTTGCAGCTGCACAGCTAGAACATGAGCGTCTGGCTCGCTCATAGGCTGCGCTGCGGCAACTGCACATCCAATGGCGCGGGCGCCTCTGACGTACGACCAATGAGAACACTCTGCGTCATACACGTCAGAGCCCGCCAAGGGGGCGTGACCTCAGTCTATAATAGCCCCCGAATTCGCCATTATAGCAGATTTTACTCCTTCAGCGACAAACTTCACGTCTCTGACCATTTATTGAGCCTTCGCCGTCGAACAAGCCTTCAGCCTGAGCCAGCTACAGTTCAGCAGACGACACATTTCACCGTGTTTCTCCTGACGCCGTCTCTCCTGTGGCTATCCGGCGATATCCTTTTCATTGCTCATTGTATATTGTGTATTATTTGTACGAGCGTTGTTCAAATGCCTCATGTTAAGACCTGCGCCACGTGCGGATGCAAGCTGCACGAGGCGGACGAACACGCTAGCTGCATTCCATGCCTGGGACTTCACCACGCGGAGAATGCACTGTCTGCCGGCGGATGTGCGGCCTGCGAGAGCATGCCTATCTCCGTGCTGCGAACTCGGCTAGCCCTCTCCCGTGACGGCGACGCCGCCTCTCCCGCGCTTCCTTTTCCGGCCCTACTTCAGCCAAGGAAGAAGAAGCGCCGCAGCCAACGGCAGCCGGAGAACATGGATGTTAGTGAACGCACGCCGGCCTCGTCCCCGCGTGCCTCACTCTCTCCAACCCGTTCATCTCCGGTCCTGTTCGAGGGAGATCAGCGCCCCCCCCCCCCCACGTGGCGGGCCTTGTCTCCTTCGGCGGGCCTAGCGAGCACGACGACAGCCTGTCTATCGCTGCGTCTGAGGAAGAATGGCCGGGCTCTTTCGACCCCGTCATGGCTTCCCAGCCGACGCCCAACGCCTCAGCTACCAGGACTAACTCCGACGCGGAAATGCTTCGGATCCTGACGCAGGCCGTAGCGGACCTCGAGCTCGAGTGGGCCGCGCCCGCTGAACCCCCTCGAAGTCGGCTGGATGGCTGGTTTCTGCCAGGGCACCAACAGGCCCCTCGTCACAAGCCAGCGCCATTTTTTCCTGAGGTACACGAGGAGCTTACCAAGGCCTGGCGCACTCCTTATTCTACACGAGGCCCCGCAGTTTTCGTGACGCTCTCCTCCGTGGACGGAGCAGCGGAAAAAGGCTATGAGTCGTTGCCGCCCCTCGAAGAGGCGTTGGCCGCTCATCTCTGCCCGAACACAGCTGCTAGCTGGCGAACTAGAGCTGTGCATCCCAACAAGCTGTGCCGTAGCACTTCAGCCCTCGCCGGACGCGCGTATTCCGCCTCCGGTCAGGCTGCATCGGCCCTGCCCACGATGGCCGTGCTGCAGGTTTACCAGGCCAAACTCCTCCGGTCTATGGACGAGGCTGGCCCGGACCCTGAGGCTTTTCGGGACCTTCGGAGCGCCACAGACCTGGCCCTGAGAGCTACTAAGGCCACAGCGCAGGCTATCGGGAGGAATATGGCGAGTTTGGTCGTGCTCGAGCGCCACCTCTGGCTTACCCTCACTGACATTAAGGACGCGGAGAGAACAAAGTTCCTTGACGCCCCAGTATCCAGCACCGGCCTCTTCGGCCCGGCAGTGAAGGGGTTCTCAGAAAGATACACCGAGGCACAGAAAGCGCCCCAGGCCATGCGTCACTTCCTGCCTAAGCGCTCTAGCTCGCCGTCAAGTGCTCACAAGCTAGCCCCGCCGACGCCTCGGCCAACAAAGCCCACGAAGCAGGCCTCTCAGCCCCGCCCTGCGGCTGATGCACAGCGCCAGCCGAGAGCAACCAAGCGCTTCCCGCTTCCCCGACGCCAAGGCCCCAGACCAAGCGCCGCGCCTCACACAGCGCCGCCAAAGTTGTCCTAGCATGCAGGGGAAAGAGAGAGGGCACGGGTCCCGCACTCGCCGGACCACCCTCGAAGAAGTCAACAAAACTTCCCACAGCCCCTTGTTCAGTTCAGGTGGCTGGGGATTTTATTACTGCAAACAGGCCCGCAACAGTAAGCGCGTTCTTGCAAACAAACGCCGTTTTCACGGCGACCCATATAAAGCACAAAAAGAGTATGTTTCACAAACACAACACGTGGGTTCACGGTCCCCCTTCATCAGGCGGCCCCTCCCCCGTTATAATACTGCCTTCCCTACACGCAAATGCTTGTACAGTCAGTCCAATACTCAATGTGTGCACAAATCACAATATAAGGGTATCAGGTCCCCCTTCACTAGGCGGCCCCTCCCCTGTTGTAACACTGACTTCCCCACACGCGAATGCTTGTACAGTCAGTCCAATACTCAATGTATGCACAAATCACATGATAAGGGTATCCGGTCCCCCTACATTAGGCGACCAGCCCCAGTCAGTGTGTCAAGCCCTAGCCACACGTGTTCTAGCCTGGCAAGCTATCCCCGGTGTGTCGAGTTGGGTCATAAACACTATAAAGCGAGGTTACTCGCTCCAATTCGCTCGCAGACCCCCGAAATTTCAGGCGGTTCTCGAGACTTCGGTGAGAAGCAACGTGGGTCACGTGCTTCGCACCGAAGTACAGAATCTATTAGCAAAAGGGGCGATAGAATTAGTCCCCCCCGCGCTGAAACACATGGGTTTTTACAGCCGCTATTTTCTGCTTCCGAAAAAAGACGGCGGTCTCAGACCCATTCTAGATTTGAGACATTTGAACAAAGCTCTCATGAGACGGCCGTTCAAAATGTTAACTATCAAACATATCCTCGCGCAAGTGCGCACGGGGGATTGGTTTGTCACAATGGATCTGAAAGACGCTTACTTTCACATTCAGATAAACCCTCGTCACAGGCCATTCTTGAGATTCGCCTTCGAGGGCCAAGCTTATCAATACAACGTTCTGCCGTTCGGTCTATCGTTAGCACCCCGTACATTCACGAAGTGTGTGGATGCAGCGCTTTCTCCTCTGAGACATCAGGGAGTGCGTGTGTTAAATTATCTCGACGACTGGCTGGTGCTGGCACAGTCGAGAACCGAGTTATTAGCTCAAAGGGATTTGATTCTCAGCCATCTAAAATGCCTGGGTTTCACAATCAATGTTTCAAAAAGCAAACTAACCCCCAGCCAGAGTGTGATCTTTCTGGGTACAGTTTTAGACTCGAGAGCGATGACAGCGCGACTCACACCAGAGCGCGCGCTCTCAGTGCGAGCGCTTACAGGCACTTTCAGAGCGCGCGAGCACGCGCCACTGAAGAAATTTCAGAAACTGCTTGGTCTCATGGCAGCAGCATCGCCAGTACTCCGCTTGGGATTACTGCGCATGCGCCCGCTGCAGCATTGGCTGAAACGACGTGTGCCAACTCACGCATGGCAGTCAGGCAACTTGCGCGTTATGGTAAATCACGGTTGTTTAAGAACCCTGATTCCCTGGCGAGCGCAGAACTGGTACCACGAGGGGGTGACAATGGGAACAATTTCCAGAAGGAAAATGGTTCTTACAGATGCGTCCAACCTGGGTTGGGGAGCGCTGCACGAGGGCATGCCTGCATCCGGCCTCTGGTCGAGCACGGAGCAGAGCTTACATATCAACTGTCTGGAGATGAAAGCAGTTGGATTGGCCCTGAAAGCATTTCTGTCGAACCTCAGGGGTCACCACGTTTTAGTCCGCACAGACAATATATCAGTGGTGGCCTACATAAATCGCCAGGGGGGCATCAGGTCAGGAAACCTGCATGCGATGGCGAGAGACCTCCTCTTATGGGCACAAACCAACCTGAGCTCTCTGAGAGCAGCGCATATACCGGCCATCCAGAATGTGGGCGCGGATATGCTTTCACGGGGCAACACTCCCCTCGGCGAGTGGTCCCTGAACCCACAGACGGTCAGTCTGATATGGAAGGTGTTTGGCGAGGCCGAAGTCGACCTGTTCGCCTCGAGAATCAACACCCACTGCAAATTGTTCTTCTCGAAGGACAGGGACGCGCTGGCCCATGTCTGGCCCAACCGTCCCCTTTATGCCTTTCCCCCCGTCTCGATGATTCCACAAGTCATCAAACGGGTCAGAGAGAGCGGGTGCCCAGTCCTTCTGGTGGCCCCTCTCTGGAAAACCAGACCGTGGTTCCCGGAACTGGTTCAGTTATCGGACACAATCCCATGGCCTGTCCCACTGAGGAAAGACCTCCTCACACAGGCGAACGGGACATTGTGGCATCCGAGACCCGATTTATGGGCCCTCCATGTGTGGCCCCTCAACGGGTACCCAAAGACCTTCCTGAGAAGGTCTTAAGCACTATATCTGAAGCCAGGGCCCCGTCGACTCGGCGCCTTTACGCTTCGAAATGGTCAGGTTTTTCCAGCTGGTGCTCGAAAAATCAGGCTGACCCAGAGTCATGTGAGATATCTGTAGTTCTCTCATTCTTACAGGAGCTGCTGGATGCGGGTCGCTCCCCGTCCACGCTCAAAGTGTATGTGGCAGCCATAGCAGCACATCATGTTCTGGTGGCTGGCCAGTCACTAGGAAGAAACGACCTGGTCGTCAGATTCCTTAAAGGTGCTAGGAGAATGAACCCCTCCAGACCTCCATCTGTGCCATCTTGGGACCTCTCCACGGTCCTGGGGGCTCTGAAAGGTCCACCTTTCGAACCGCTCCAATCGGTTGATCTAAAACCCCTCTCGCTGAAGACCGCTCTCCTTATGGCTTTGGCATCTATCAAGCGAGTGGGAGATCTGCAGGCACTCTCTGTGAGCCCTGCATGTTTGGAGTGGGGTCCAGATGACTCCAGAGTCGTCCTCAAGCCCAGACATGGTTACGTTCCTAAAGTGCTCTCAACACCGTTCAGAGCACAGGTGGTGACGTTATCAGCCCTCCCTCCTTCTGCAGAGGATGGAGAGGTTAATCTTCTCTGCCCTGTCAGAGCGCTGAGAATCTATCTGGAGCGTTCTGCGTCTTTTAGACAATCAGAACAGCTTTTTGTCTGCTTTGGTGGTAGATCCAAGGGGGATCCAGTCACTAAGCAAAGACTGTCTAGATGGATAGTGGATGCTATTTCTATGGCTTATACCGCAGCGGGTCAAGTTTGCCCTATAGGCGTCAAGGCCCATTCAACCAGAGGTATGGCCTCGTCATGGGCTTGGTCATCTGGCATTCCCATTAGTGATATTTGTGATGCGGCCGGCTGGTCCTCGCCTTCCACATTTATGAGTTTTTATAATATGGAAGTGCCTTCCCTGCAGGCGAAGGTGCTTTCGGTATGATTAAGACCCGTTGGTGGCCGGTCTTGTCATATATTACTGTGCACAATCACATTCACATATATACATGAAACCCGCTGCTGGCCGGTTGTAGTTCATACATAAAACCCGCTGTGGCTGGTTATATTTATATATATATAAACCCGCTTTTGGCCGGTTATATGACATATATAAAACCCGCTTTGGCCGGTTATATGACATATATAAATTCCATACATATAAAACCCGCTTCGGCCGGTTATATTCCATAACAGATATCAACCCGCTTTAGCTGGTTAAGATTTCATATATAAACCCACTTGACTGGGTATATGTTCGTATACTAATAACCCCGACAGAGTCTGGGTTCATTGGTGTAGTATATTGGGTATTTCTACTGATGTATACTACTGAGACCTGACGGTGTCTGGTCTATTTTTACATAAATTATGCGGTTATGGCTTGTTCTGTACGCTCAGGGGTCCTGAGTTGCAGTGACAGCCAGTTACTCAGTGCGGCGTTTTGCATGGCGTCCCCACTGCGTATAGCTACGCAATACGAAGTGACCGTTCGAAAGGGAACTACTCGGTTACTCACGTAACCTCAGTTCCCTGAGTTAGGGAACGAGTATTGCCTAGCCAGCCGCACTATGGTAAGATGGCAAGTTGTCGCTTCAGTCGTTAAACCTGCTATAATGGCGAATTCGGGGGCTATTATAGACTGAGGTCACGCCCCCTTGGCGGGCTCTGACGTGTATGACGCAGAGTGTTCTCATTGGTCGTACGTAAGAGGCGCCCGCGCCATTGGATGTGCAGTTGCCGCAGCGCAGCCTATGAGCGAGCCAGACGCTCATGTTCTAGCTGTGCAGCTGCAAATGCGCTTTACATAAAGGCTTCAGTAAATCGAGGAAAAGGAGTTTCCCCACTGCGTATAGCTACGCAATACTCGTTCCCTAACTCAGGGAACTGAGGTTACGTGAGTAACCGAGTAGTTATTTTATCATACATGACAGTATGGCTAACTGTTCCTCGAAGTTATCTCTTCATCCGCCCGGACGAGGAGAAGCACTTTAGTTTCGTTATCACACCAATTTGAATCGGTGTATATTTGAAAAGGTCCTGTTCACACATGATCCGGTAATTTACCAGTAAAGTCTGTATGTGTGAAAGGGGCTATAGATCCCTCACACAACTTCTGTATTTGTGACCGGAAATACGCAATCGTCGTGGTAATCTTCTTCCTCACCGGTCAGGGCAACAGGGAAATAAATGGTGCAAGCAACGAGCAAGAGTTATTGTAGCGTAGCGGCTGTTTTTGTTATTCCCAAAAGCAGCCATATCTGTCGTTTCATTCCTTTCCTCAGTTCCCTGTTGATGGTGAAGCTCGACGGAAATGGATTCAGGCTATCCAGCGGGATGTATTGATCCTGTGACGATCTTTTCTCCTTGTCATGTCACTATTCACTAAGGCACCAGTTCAAGTTCAACTTTATTAAGATCCCTTGCGGGCAATTTGTATGGTGTGTAGTAGACGCATACATAAAATATACACCACAATATAAAACAAAACAAATAAGAACACACAATAGTAGGCTATATACATTTAAAATACTAATATCTACCATTCTGAGTATTTAACAATCTGATTGCACAAGGGACAAGTGAATATTTGTATCAGTTGTTCTTCATCTAGTCTATAGCGAGAGCAGAATAAGAGCATGATTAAGGACATAACTGTTGAATTAAACTTCTTTTTTGGTATTCACATCAAAATGCAGTTTATTGTCAATAATAGTCCCTAAATATTTATAACTTTCCACACACTCCACCTTCTCACCCTTAAATGAACGTATACGGGGAAGAATGAGCTTCAGTTCTGAAATCAATAGCCATATCTTTGGTATTAGATACATTCAGCAGCAGACAAGCATCACCACACCATTTTACAATGTCATCAACAACATCAACAACTGACCATGACAAGTTTAGTTTTTTTCGAAGTTGTGTAGACTCTCTGATCCATTTTCTCTTGCCCGGTTGTTTGTCGGATGTGTTGACGCTTGACAGAAACTCCGCTTCCACAACGATTACGTATTTCCGGTTATTGTGTGAAAGGTCTATTAACACTCCATCGATCTCGCTCCGTTCCTGCGGGTCTCGTCCTCGTCCTGCACAGTCCTACACAGTCAGAACTGCTCATCTTTCCTCTTTCAGAGTGAAATCTGATCTTCACTTCATTTTCATCATCACAGCTGCACATCTGACCTAGAAAAAATACAGCAGATAATATAAAACTTAATGTCACATACTAATATCTGATCAAAACACATCACTGAACACTAGACTGGTGTCTATACTGCATTTTGGACTGAATTTGGATTTGATTTGATACCTGTAAGTGAAGGAAGATGCTCCGTTCTCTTCATCATCTTCTTTCTACTTTTATCATCATTACTGCTCATCTTACCTAGAGAAAATACAGCAGATTATATAACATTTTTAGCTTGAGTAAACAGATATCATATTGCAATTCTCATTTGTTATGGATCTTGACTTATGTCCATCAAATAAAACACAATTAAAAAAATACAAAATCTTATCATCATCATTAAAATCTCTACTAGTTTATATTTCTACTGTCATACAGTATATACTGTCAAAATATCATAGATTTTGAAATGTCTTCGCAACTAGGATGTTTAAAAACAAGACATTTAAAGCAACTGTGTTCAATATTCAGAACTCACCTTTTGAACTTTTCACAACGCAGAGCCCCCAAATACACATAACTAGAACAAGAACAAGAGCTAGAACAACAGCTAGAACTAGAGCTAGAACTAATACTACTGATACTACTATTAAAGGGAGATTCGGAGATTGTTTTCCAGTCAGCACAATTCCAACTGCAAAAAATAAAATAAATTAATTAATAAAATAAAAACACAAACATTGTAAATGTTTTGAACTGAGTCGAGGCACTTGAACTGTAATTGTTTGTGACCAGCAACATCAGTGTTACAATGTTCTCATTCTACATACTGAGGGACTTGTATTAAGTTTTATATCACAATAATGCAGAAGCAGTGTTACTGTATAAAAGGTTATTCTTCACATATTTACTCAAGACTGAATTTTTGATAATATTTACCCCAGTTTACTGTAACTGGTTCTGTCAGACTACTGTGAGTGAGCAGACAGTCACAAAATCCTTCATGGTTTGTGTCGATCTTCATACTGATTCTCATCTGAAATGTTTTATCATCATTTGGTCTGATTTCAGAAGATGTTTGATCCTCAGCAATGTATTTGTTCCTTCTAATGTTCATCTGAACATCTCTGGGGTAGAAACCAGTGGCCAGACAGACCAGAACCAGCTGACTGTCATCAGCAGGAGATTTACTCACAGAGACATGAACAGCTGGTGAACCTGGAGCAGAAAATAAGTATGCAAATAAACATTAACATAGAATTTGGCTGTTTGTGTAAAAAAAAAAGTCTTCATATTCATTAATAAAAGACACCTTTTGTGAATAAATGAAGGCATTGGGTACTGGGATCCCTAATAAAGTGGCACTTATTGCTGTCCCTTTCAGTGCCATGTGTAGGCCTAACAATGCCCCTGCAACCCTTGGGGTGGAAGATGGAAGAGGGCTCACACAGAGACAGTCGATCACTGCTGTTCCCACTCAGTGAGACTATTGGATAACACTGGGAATGCGTGCCCTTCCTTAGTGGCAATGAAACACAAGTAGGACAGTACAAGATAGGGAATGACTCTGAGGTGGCTCCGGCCCAGTTAGGAAGGAGTCAACACTAGGAGGGACGGCAGAGGGAAAGACACGGGCTCACTGTAGGGAGCCGTACCGTGGAAGAATACACATATGGGATTGCCGTAGGGATCACAACATATGGATACCCAGCCTAGCACAGGTTCCACCAGTGCATACGTGTGTTAGGACTGACGCTCCGGCACGTCCGACTGCCAAGGGTGGTGGAGGAACCCAACAGGCCAAACGGGTAACTCACTGGAGCAAAAAAGTGCACATATCCGGTCCATAGGAAGGGATTGGCACAGTAAGCCAACACTGAGTGTTTACTGGGAAGCGAGTACACGGGAGGATACCAGCTCTACACAAAGGCTATAGAACCTAGCAAACGTGTTAGGTGTCATCCCGCCCACATCTCTACAAATATCTGTCAGCGAGCCGCCTTGTGCCAACACCCAGGAAGAGGTGACACCCCTAGTGGAGCGGGCTCTCAACCCGAGTGGGCAAGACACACCTTGGGTTTGGTACGCCAAGCTGATGGCATCCACTATCCAGTGCTGGCCTCCGTAACAGATGAAGAGCTGGTCTGAGGTCATGAGGCTTTGCGTTCTGTCCATGAATAGGCGCAGAGTGTGAATGGGACAGAGCAAAGCTAGGGCTGGGCCAGCCTTCTCCAGGGGCAGCGATTACAGGTTCACCACCTTGGGCACATATCCAGGCCGGGGTCTCATGATCACGTGAGAGTTAGCCGTGCCGAATTCCAGGCACAATTCGTCGACCAAAAATACGTGCAGGAGCCCACCCTCTTGATAGAAGCCAGCACAGTCAGGAGTACAGTCTTCATGGACAGGACTGTCAACTCTGCTGACTGTAGCGGTTCAAAAGGGGCTCTCTGAAGTGCTGTTAGCACCAGTGAGAGATCCCAAGAGGGTACGGGGTGAGAGCGAGGAGGATTTAACCTTCTCGCACCCCTGAGGAACCTGATGACCAGGTCATGCTTACAGAGAGATTTCCCTATGAACTGCATCCTGATGTGCTGTAATAGCAGCAACATACACTTTCAGGGTGGAGGGAGACCCAGACAAAAGACATTGACGTACTCGCAGTGGGGCAGCGAGGTGGAAAGCAGGGACCCGACTCGGACGACATAGTGGCCCAAAGTGAGGTCTGAGTGAGCGGTGCAACACTTCCCTGGTTCCATGATCGGGCAGAGGGTGTGTCCCTTTAAATTCTTGTTTTTCATGCCTGCTTTTACAGCTATTTTAATGGCTTAGTTTTTTTTTTAGATCTAAATTTAGTTTAACATTTCTTCTCACAGGGTTAATCAAACATGCATCAAAGATAAAAGATTTTTTTGTAACCCGAAATTGTGCAATGCATTATTTTCTTTACAGAACTAAAACGGTTGCCAAGGAAAAGCATGAAGTTCCTCTTTTATAGGGTTTAAAAGCATCCCAAGATGAAGCTGGTTGATCAACGTCCAGAGCTGTTTTCACCCCCCCCACCCCCCCCCCTTTCTTCCATTTGTGTCATTTCAGTTTTGAATCACGTTACTGTTATTCTAATACATTCAAAAGATATCGAGTGTCTCCAAACTTTTGGCTATTCATTGTAAAATCACTTGCATGCACTGCAGCGTGGCCTGCTATGATGATGCTTGTTTATGCATCTGAACTTTAGTTTCAGAATGAGTCAAGAAGTGTTTTTCTGTTGAATAATCAGCACTCTGTCTAGTTGAACCCTAACCACAGACTCCACAATCAACCCATAGCCTACCTGATGCTTCATGTACATTTATTTCATGCTCACATCCTTGGAGATCCGGGCTGTGCTTGAGTTTTCAGCCCTCTAGGCAACTTTAATTCAGTGCATTTCAAATATAACTTTACTCAATTATAGATTAGTCATCTATGTGCTTTATTATGCATTTCTGCAATGATGTATATATATATATATATATATATATATATATATATATATATATATATATATATATAAGAGTATTCATAATAAACACATCATAGTGAAATATTTCTGTGCTCAAGTAAAAATCTTTACATTGCTGTCCATTTGGCTTCAGAAATGATCAGTACTTTTAAAAATGCATTACATAAATGGAGTACAACCAATTACATAAACTGCGGCCTCGAGACACACTGATGCCGACTGGCGATAAAAGAGGGGGTCGAAAGTGGAAAGGCACAGCGTCGCACACCGCCAACCGCGCTCTCTTGGGACCAAAAGACAGGGGAAATTACGATTTTATTTAAGTTTTAGCGGCGGAACAAAAAGAAAACTGAACACACTATTCTCCGCCCGGCCCTCCTCCGTGTGCTTTTAGGGGAAGCCCTCAGCGTAATCCTCAAGTCACCCTGGCTATTCGCCGAAGTAGCCCTCTTCTGGCCAGAAGAGGAACTAGATCGCAGACAGACTGATGCCGACCGGCGATAAAAGAGGGGGTCGAGGGTCCCAAGGTGAGGGGACCCCAGCTCTCTCTCGTTACCATCAGCCGGTGCCAGGAAACGACAGCACTCAGAAACACAAAGGTGGAACGACATCTTGAAAAAGACGCAGTGTCACACCCGTGTAAGCTCTTTCAGAAATAACTCTTTTAACGGGATGACCGCGGCAAAACTGCAGGAAAATAGTGCAGCCTGTATTGTGCGCTCAATCTCACTGAACCGTCACGACACGCAACAGGCTGTATGAACAGCAACTCAAGCTGTGAAAACAGATGTCGTTGTTCAGACTCAGCTGTAGAGATCGTGACACCAACACCTGGCTCCGAAGTGAAAGGCAAATGTGCATTGCATCTCCTTCCTTATTTATACCCGCGCTGTGGAGTGGAGAGATAGATACAAATCTCAGACATCAATCTTCATTGGCTCGTTTAGGTGAGATCGCTCTCAGGCGAGATCCCAATACGCCTGTGACGTCAACGTAACTTTGAATGTGACCGACTGAAAAGGGAACTCTTGCATACATGAACACAACCTTCAAACATAGCCTAAATATTTTCATAATTGCAATTGTTTCATAAAAGTGTTTCATAACATGAAGGCCTGCTGAAAGTTAAATAAAACATTTTTTAATGTGTCCTCAACAGTGTTACACTTTCAACTCATCAGTATTTATTTTTTACTAAATGATGACCTGCTGAACATGTCACGCTCACACACACACACACACAGTAGATAATAAAACTGATCTGATCAAAACTTACTCTTATTTGTGTTGTCAAAGGTGGAGATCCATTTTACACAGTTCTTGAGAAAATGTTTGATGAACTGGTTTCGTTCTGTGTGACGATCCCATTTTATTTTGGTTTCTTTGGCTTTGGGGTTTTTATCAATCCACTGCCCAGTGTCATAATTAAAGGATATAAAATCTTCTCCATCAAATCCATAATCATCAAAGACAGTCAGATTCACTGATCCATCAGGAAGTTTCTCCAGTTCACAGCCAATTATTCTCTGAAGAACATGATCTACAATCACAGAACAAAATCACTAATCAGACGCTTACATAATCCCTGATACTTGATACTTGAAAACCATGAATCTCACCAGAACACAGTGAGTCTGTGCAGTTTGACAGAGTCCTGATCTGACGTATGAACCAGTTTCTAGAATCAGGAGGATCTGAAGAAGTTGCGGTATCAGTCAGAATCCAGACTCGTTCTTCATTACTGAAGTGTTTGATTCGTCTGTCGTCATAAACACACTCCGCACTGAACTCTGGGAATGTGTGTGTTCTGGTCAGGACTGTAAACTTGTAGTGGAGGAAGTGTTTCTCTGAGGAACATATGAAACACAAACAACACATTCTGTTATCCAGTCAAGAATACATTACAACAGTGATCAGATGTTTTAAAGTCACCATGAAATCAACATGGACACGACTATTTGAAATGTTATACGGAGAACTACAGTATAAATTAAATCAAATAGTAGCTAAAAGTGAAAAACTAGATATTACAAGAAGCAAAATCTCCAATATTGACCTTTCAATAGTATCATGATACCCTGCAAGTTTAAGTTAATAAGAAAGTACAGACAACATAGGAAGTGGTTATTTTCCAATACTTTGTAAAATATACTGTATATATATATATATGCCCTATGCTGATGATAGAGCTATCTGGAACGAGGTAAATTACGCCTTATGAATGGGGGTTTTAAATATTACAAACTAATAAGACATTTAATAAATAGAAAAAAATTATAAAATTAAATTGTCAATGTATGATGCAAATATACTAAATCTAATTAGAATTTGAATAGGGAGTAGAAAGAGAATCTCTCATAAGTATAAATTGAGCATTGAAGATTAATTCTAGATCAATAGATTATGAATGTGTGATAGAGCTGCAGCTGAATCAAATTAAAAAGAATTGAACACAGAGCTTCAATGCATTAGAATAGAAGCAATGAAAACTACTTCAATTAATGAAATTATACTGTATTAACTGCACTGAACTAAACAAGCACTTGCACGTTGGTTAAAACTGTGGTTGGAAATTGCTGAGAATATGAGAAATTGAATACGAGAAATATGTAAGCAAAGGATTTGGAGTGGACGGACTATTTATTTAAAACTGAAGAAATATGGCATAAATAATAATAACAAAAAATCTACCAGAAAATATTATAAACCATTTACCACTTTGGATATTTCTGGAGTCTACAGATAATTTAGAAATAACTAAACGAAAATGTAATGGGTTAAAGATTAGAAAGGAAAATATCTGTTATTTAAATACATAAAGAGAAACTATTATGGGTATTTAGAAACATATATAATACAAATTACAGATATTAAGTTCTCTTTTATCAAATTGATTTTTAAATGTGTGAATAATCTCTCTCCAGCTGTACTTTGTCCATACGGTATGTGACAAAAACAAACACTAATAGAATCACCACTAGGGGATCAGCAAATGGCAACTGCAGGGTGGCACAGCGCAAAACCACTTTCGGCCAGTCATCTTTCTCTGTAAAAGGGATACATTTTTGGAATGCCCTACCGACAGAAATAAAAACACAAACCATTCTGAAATCATGTAATGAAAAGGTGAAACACTGGTTAAAACAAAACCAAATCTGTGATCACTGATCATGCCACTGTGCAGACGCACTTATAAATGGACATGTAGGCCTACATGCAGTAGATAGCGTGTGCGCGCGCACACACACACACACACACACACACGTGTATATAATGTTGTGTTTTTGTTATTTTTGTTGTTGTTTCTGTTCTCTTGGTAATGGTGATGTATGTAGCCTAACCAGGGACAGGGGTTGCAAATTAGCTTCGGCTAGAAACCCTATGTGCAGCACATCTGTTCAAGTTACTGTAACCTACAATGTGTCTCTTTTGCATTGCCCCTGACAAATAAACAAATAATAATAATAAAAAAAGATGGTTCTGAGGACAGAAAATCCAGAATTAAACATAGCATTAGGCTACTAAATAAAGCAGAACAGAGCTTCAGGTATGGGTTTACTGTGGAGTCTGTGGTTAGGGGGAAGTTCAACTAGACAGAGTTGTGATTTATTCAGCTGCATTTCAAAGCGTTAATATAACTCACAAAATGTCCAATATATTACTAGAAAAAATATGAATGACCTTTGTTTTTTAAATCGCACGCGATCTACTCGTACAGTGCGAGTTTGCTGAAATCTCAGTCAGTGTATAAGCCTTATACACTAACTGAGATTTCAGCAAACTCGCACTGTACGAAAAATTATTTGTTCTACAATTCTAATACATTTTGAGATAGGCGGATTTCCATGAGCTGTAAGCCATTATCATCAAGATTAAAACAATAAAAGGCTTGAAATATTTTACTTTTTATCTAATGAATGTAGAATATATTAAAGATTTCCATTTTAAATTAAAGTATGGGGGAAAAAATAACTTGTTGACGATATTGATGCATCTAGCCTACTTGGAATTGTTGTCATCACTTAACTCAAGTGTTACAACAGCGGATTCACATGTAGGGTAACACTTGTCCGCGGTTCGTCTGACGCTGCTTCTGAATCTCTCTCCGGCCGGTGAGGTTTACTGTTAGTGTTCCGTATAAAAAACTTTATAATGTTCATAATAACTTCTGCCGGTTAGCCAGTAAGCTCGCTACGACGCCGGTGAAACATACAACAGCCCGCAAGCGGCCAGCCCCTGATGACACTTCGCTAGTTTTTATTGGCAGTTGGCAAACAAGCTGATGATGCGCGATGCATTACCGGTAATAGATCTTTTGTTTCATTTTTTGCCGCTGCTCCAGTCAGAAAGACTGAGAGGAAATGAAACAAAGTTGAAGTTATTTTAAAAAAACCTAAAAGATTCGGGGCTTTTGACAAAACATTCGGGGCTTAAGCCAAATTAGCCACCTCCCCGCTCCGTCCCTGGGAAGATTTCCTAACCCAGCACTGCACATCTAAAAAATAGCCTGGATGACAAGGGATAAATTATCCGACCCCTGTTTGTAAACGATATGCGAAAATATTGCTGCTAAAAATTTAAATATGTAGTTTGTATAGCTAGGCAACTTCTGAAGATCGCCTAACCCCCCAGGCTAACTGATCGCGTGTTTCTGTTGCTGATCAGAAGTAAAACAAATGAACTCTGTTCTTACCTTGATGAGCATCACAAGGGTGAAAAATAAGCTCAAACAATAATACGCAAATACAGTACATGTTTTCTAACGAGAGCGTGTGATCCATCTTTGTCACTTATTTTGTTCAGACGAATGCTTTCACTTTTCATTTCAAACAAAGCGACTGTCTTACATGATCTAGTGCGAAAACCCCCAGTCTTAAAAAGTTCGTTGTCAACAGTAGCCTATCTTTTACTTTAAATGTGTCATTAGTGTTTAATGCTTTTTAATGCATGCTCGGTCTGCTCCCAACAAGCTCAAACAAGAGGATCCTCTGGCGAACATAAAATAAATGATCAGCTCGTGTTTGCGGGGACATTCCCTAAAACACTTTTGTGTAATTAAACGCGTTGCGTTCATGTTCTAGGCTCATCTGATTTTGTGTACATATTATAGCTTATTAATATGATGTTTATTGAGTTTGGTCTTTTAATATCACTGTCTTAGTAGGCTAAGCCACCTTAAGCCTTTTTCACGTTAAGTGTTTTAGAAATGTCCCGGGCGCGCGGGAAAACCCCACACGCTTTAAATTCAAATTGCTGTTCTAATTATTTCTGTTTTGAATGAATTGAGTTGTATTTAATCTTATTAAATAAACAAACAAACCTAAGAGCATCTTCTGAATGGATTGATCGATTCACTAAAAAACAAACAAACAAACGAATTGGTTTATAGAATGTGGTCACCATAACTGAATAAGATTAAAATATTCACGAAACAGTATTTGTACTTCAATAATTTGATACATTGATTTAATTTTATCCATCAGGTCATGATGCTGCATGAAAAATAAGAGGTTTGTGTTTCTTCTGAAGACTAATTTGGACTGACGACCAGAAACATAAATTAAGAAAGTAAATTGAGTACTAAATCAAATTTGACTTCATGTTGATTTAAAGCATCAGCTTCAATGTACAACACAATATAACACACAATAACATTCATAAATCATCAATGATTTTATGAGTTTACACAATGATAGATACATTTACACAATGATTATATATGCATTACAAAAAAGTGCTTTTTCTTTTATAAATGTTGCTTTTATAAACAGGATGTTGTTGATATTTCATATACTCATTAACAAATATTAACTGATCATCAACATTCATGTAAATGAGATGTGCATCAGTCTTTACTCTGTAAGGCACGCGTGTAAAAGTCTTCAGACTGTATTTTCACATTAATAAACAGCTTCACCCGAGAGTCTCAATACAGCAGAATCCATATTTCATCTCTTTAATCGGGATCATCTTTGGATCACAGTTCTCTTTGGTTATGTCATGTATTTTCCTATAATTAACACTTAATTCAGGATTTGATCTGATCTGACAGTCATCCTGTACATGAAGGTTTTTGTGGCTTCATAATACTATAAGTTCACAGAGAATGTCTCGGATGTTCTTACAGAGTTCACATGTCCCAGAATCCTTTGCGTTTGGATATTGTTCACATCCAGATATGACCTCACTTCCTCTTCCTCCATGTATGACTGTTTCACGTCAGCGAAGCAGATTTTCCCTGAAGCTTAATGATAATAATACATAACGAGCACCTGGCATCATACACGTGCTCTTGATACTGAATATTAGTTCATACACTGCAAAAAAGACTGTATTTCTGTATTGTTTTCCAGTACAAATATCTAAACAGTCTTAAATCAAGATACATTTACTAGAGAAACAACATGACCGAGATATAAAGTCTTAAACTGGTTTTCCTTTGAATTAGATTTATTTTTCTGACTCCATTAGCAGATTTTCGTGATTACTTTTGATGCATTTTTCAGAAAACAAGACTTAGTATCTTCACTTCAGTCATTGTGAATCTCCAGTAAATGTATGTTGATTTAAGAGTGTTTCGATGTTTATACTGGAAAACGAGAAATACGTTTCTGCAGTTTAACTGAATAAAATCCCCAGTCCTGTCGTGACGTGTGTAAATGTTCATGTTCCTGTAAAGTGCACGTGTCACACGTGTGTCTGAATGTCCATGATCAGGCGATTGCTCTACTTGTCGTCGCTCCCAGAATCCCCTGTGCCCTTGATGATGTCAGAGTTGATGATGCCACTGAAGCGCTCCACGACACACTGCGCCGTCAGTCGGGCCTCGGGGTCGTGATCCCAGCACTCCTCGATGGTGGAGCTCAGAAGATGAACACCCTGAAACACACACACACACACACACACACACACACACACACACACACACACACACACACACACACACACACACACACACACACACACACACACACACACACACACACACACACACACAGACACACAGACACACAGACACACACACACACAGACACACACACGATGATGTCAGAGTCTCACAAACACTTTCGTTTAGTTTGATCACATTTACGGTCATACATTTTACTTTTACATGGCATAAGAAAAGTCTTAAAGGGTTAGTTCACAGTGTTAATTAAATAGCTGTCAATGGATGATGCATAGAGAAAATAAGAGTCCTGATGTAATTTGTCCAAAAGGCCCGAATTAACCATAAAATATTTTTTTCCCTGGATATTATGTAATTTAATGTATTGATATATTAAGCATATATCAATTGTTTCAGTCTCCAGCATTTTGTTGTTCCGTATCTTTAGTTGTGTTTTCTGCTGTGAAACATTGGCTCGGGCCAGTGCTGCTACCTTGTGGAACAACTGATGAGTGCAAAACAAGTTTAATGCGCATGTGCGCCCTGTGTCAAAAACAGAAGTACACTTCGGGCTTTACCATGTGATTGCTCCAGCTGGCCGGTATCTCGGGTCTCAGTCGATCTCTGATGACATCATCCTTCATGCTCTCCACACACGGATGCTCCTTCAGCTTCCCGAACGGAGGCTCATATTCCCGCACATCTGCAGACACACACACACACACACACACACACACACACACACACACACACACACACACACACACACACACACACACACACACACACACACACACACACACACACACACACACACACACACACACACCAGTCAAACCTCGAAACATGAGTATTAAACTTCAAAATGTGTCAAAGTCTGACAGCATGTGACGAGTTTGATTGACAGCTCTCTGCACAGAGAGGGCGGGGAAATCACTAGAGAAAGGCATTATGGGAAGTTTTTACAAAAACTTCGTCCTGCATGTACACTCAAATCTGACAAACGTCTTTTAAACAACAAAAACAAAACCATACAGGAAGGCATTTTATGTTTAAAATGCTCTATTTTTAAAGAATTACACTCCGTTCCTCCAACAGTTCTTTTCGGAGATTAAAGAGCTCGACTGCTGTGTCTGTGGATTGGGATCAGGTCAGATCTATCCTCGTTCAGTGTTTGTGTAGCATGTTGACTCTATTGAGGGGCGTTATTACCTCCGGTGGCGCTGCATCTGGACACGATCTCCCACAGAACCAGAGCCATGGAGTAAACATCCGCCTGTTTGAAGGACTCGATGTTCTCCAGGTCCATCCGTGACTCCAGCACTTCTGGAGCCATGTACCGCGCCGTGCCCACCTGAGGAACACACACCAGCTTGAGGATCACACACCAGCTTGAGGAACACACACACCAGCTTTAGGAACACACACCAGCTTGAGGAACACACACCAGCTTGAGGAACACACACCAGCTTGAGGAACACACACCAGCTTTAGGAACACACACCAGCTTGAGGAACACACACCAGCTTGAGGAACACACACCAGCTTGAGGAACACACACCAGCTTGAGGAACACACACCAGCTTTAGGAACACACACCAGCTTGAGGAACACACACACCAGCTTTAGGAACACACACCAGCTTGAGGAACACACACCAGCTTTAGGAACACACACCAGCTTGAGGAACACACACCAGCTTTAGGAACACACACCAGCTTGAGGAACACACACACCAGCTTTAGGAACACACACCAGCTTGAGGAACACACACCAGCTTTAGGAACACACACCAGCTTGAGGAACACACACCAGCTTGAGGAACACACACCAGCTTGAGGAACACACACCAGCTTGAGGAACACACACCAGCTTGAGGGAACACACACCAGCTTGAGGAACACACACCAGCTTGAGGAACACACACCAGCTTGAGGAACACACACCAGCTTGAGGAACACACACCAGCTTGAGAAACACACACACCAGCTTGAGGAACACACACCAGCTTGAGGAACACACACCAGCTTGAGGAACACACACCAGCTTGAGGAACACACACCAGCTTGAGGAACACACACCAGCTTGAGGAACACACACCAGCTTGAGGAACACACACCAGCTTGAGGAACACACACACCAGCTTGAGGAACACAGACCAGCTTGAGGAACACACACCAGCTTGAGGAACACATACCAGCTTGAGAAACACACACACCAGCTTGAGGAACACACACCAGCTTGAGGAACACACACCAGCTTGAGGAACACACACCAGCTTGAGGAACACACACACCAGCTTGAGGAACACACACACCAGCTTGAGGAACACACACACCAGCTTGAGGAACACACACACCAGCTTGAGGAACACACACCAGCTTGAGGAACACACACCAGCTTGAGGAACACACACACCAGCTTGAGGAACACACACACCAGCTTGAGGAACACACACCAGCTTGAGGAACACACACCAGCTTGAGGAACACACACACCAGCTTGAGGAACACACACCAGCTTGAGGAACACACACCAGCTTGAGGAACACACACCAGCTTGAGGAACACACACCAGCTTGAGAAACACACACACCAGCTTGAGGAACACACACCAGCTTGAGGAACACACACCAGCTTGAGGAACACACACCAGCTTGAGGAACACACACCAGCTTGAGGAACACACACCAGCTTGAGGAACACACACCAGCTTGAGGAACACACACCAGCTTGAGGAACACACACACCAGCTTGAGGAACACACACACCAGCTTGAGGAACACAGACCAGCTTGAGGAACACACACCAGCTTGAGGAACACATACCAGCTTGAGAAACACACACACCAGCTTGAGGAACCAACACCAGCTTGAGGAACACACACCAGCTTGAGGAACACACACCAGCTTGAGGAACACACACCAGCTTGAGGAACACACACACCAGCTTGAGGAACACACACACCAGCTTGAGGAACACACACACCAGCTTGAGGAACACACACCAGCTTGAGGAACACACACCAGCTTGAGGAACACACACACCAGCTTGAGGAACACACACACCAGCTTGAGGAACACACACACCAGCTTGAGGAACACACACACCAGCTTGAGGAACACACACACCAGCTTGAGGAACACACACACCAGCTTGAGGAACACACACCAGCTTGAGGAACACACACCAGCTTGAGGAACACACACACCAGCTTGAGGAACACACACACCAGCTTGAGGAACACACACCAGCTTGAGGAACACACACCAGCTTGAGGAACACACACCAGCTTGAGGAACACACACACCAGCTTGAGGAACACACACCAGCTTGAGGAACACACACCAGCTTGAGGAACACACACACCAGCTTGAGGAACACACACACCAGCTTGAGGAACACACACCAGCTTGAGGAACACACACCAGCTTGAGGAACACACACCAGCTTGAGGAACACACACCAGCTTGAGGAACACACACACCAGCTTGAGGAACACACACCAGCTTGAGGAACACACACACCAGCTTGAGGAACACACACACCAGCTTGAGGAACACACACACCAGCTTGAGGAACACACACACCAGCTTGAGGAACACACACCAGCTTGAGGAACACACACCAGCTTGAGGAACACACACACCAGCTTGAGGAACACACACACCAGCTTGAGGAACACACACCAGCTTGAGGAACACACACCAGCTTGAGGAACACACACCAGCTTGAGGAACACACACACCAGCTTGAGGAACACACACCAGCTTGAGGAACACACACCAGCTTGAGGAACACACACACCAGCTTGAGGAACACACACACCAGCTTGAGGAACACACACCAGCTTGAGGAACACACACCAGCTTGAGGAACACACACCAGCTTGAGGAACACACACACCAGCTTGAGGAACACACACCAGCTTGAGGAACACACACACCAGCTTGAGGAACACACACACCAGCTTGAGGAACACACACCAGCTTGAGGAACACACACACCAGCTTGAGGAACACACACCAGCTTGAGGAACACACACCAGCTTGAGGAACACACACCAGCTTGAGGAACACACACCAGCTTGAGGAACACACACACCAGCTTGAGGAACACACACCAGCTTGAGGAACACACACCAGCTTGAGGAACACACACCAGCTTGAGGAACACACACCAGCTTGAGGAACACACACACCAGCTTGAGGAACACACACCAGCTTGAGGAACACACACACCAGCTTGAGGAACACACACCAGCTTGAGGAACGCAGCTTCCACTCGCATAATAAACTTATACTGAACTTATGTCGTATTACTGATCAATTTAACTTTTTTTAAGCTAAATTCATTTTAATATAAAACATATTAGAGACTTTCATTTTGAAATGTTTCCTTTCCAGCAAAATACCATTGTTATATTTTAACTGGTTACATAGAATAAAAAAACATAATTATTGTTTATAATGAAATACATTCACATTCATTTTTTTTCTAAATGAAAGAAAAACAGGATTTGTCTCAGTCATGCACTTTCAGTTCAATGTTGCACCGTGTCATTTCCTCTTTTAATATAATGCTTTGATCTTTCTGACACAATAATCATCAACATCATTTTTGAGCATGTGGGTAAAACAGTGTCAGTTTCTCTTACAGTCTTTAACATTATTTCATTATTTTTTACATGTACACTGAGCACTTCAAGCTCAAGAATTCTCTGAAAACCAACTGTAAACATAACGGTTTATTGTATTTAAAGCAAATAAAATTGTAAAATTATTGCTATATATGAGTATGTGTAATAACTGTAATTTAAATTGATCAATTACTTAGTAATTTATATTTTATGATTAATGCATTTTATATATATATATATATATATATATATATATATATATATAAATATATATATATATATATATATATATATATATATATAATTTGAACATTTAAAATGGATAAAAATGTATATTATCCTAAAAAAAATAAAGTTTTAATTCATATTTTATTATATATAAGTAATAATTTAACATTTTTAACCATTTTAAATTATTCAAATTATACATTTAAAATAAATATGACTTTAAAATACTATTTAAAATGTATTAAAATTATAAATTAATCTTATACAATTATATATATAGTTCTAATTCATATTTGATTATATATAAATAATACATTATCTAATATATATAAAGTCATATACACACATTAAGTATATACTTTTGTAATTGTAATATTTTGCCTGAATGTCCTTGATTTCACCACTAGATGGCGTCATTTCAGCCTCAGATTACTCGACTTTATTAAACGGTTGTACTTGTAAAACTCTCACCTGTGTGAATTACTCTTAATTGTCAGCCATATTTAAATATTTAAGGCCTCAGTGCCCTTTAATATTGTTTAGTCCTGATGTTTGCAAGAGCGTTGTCATTCTCAAAGATTTGTGGTTTGAGATATTCCTGCCTGACTAAGTTTTTGTTCCTTTTTTGTGGATTGAAGCCTCCTAGATGCATCTCTCTTATCTGATATTTAATCAGAGCACTTCAGTTTGTATTGCCTCCCAAAGACTGTTTTTTTGTGTTATATACCTAAAGTACCACCTAATGCCTGGTTCAGATTACACAATTTTAGCCCGATTTTGGCACGATCCGTTTGACGTAAGGTGTCGTGGGGATTCGTAAACGACAACTGACGTCACGTCTGCGATGCTTCACGACATCACCATAAAAAGACTAGCATGTTTAAATTTTTTTTTGGTCCTCCACAACAGGTTCCTTCAAGAGTAAGTGAGTGAGTGAGTGTGTGTGTGTGTGTGTGTGTGTGTGTGTGTGTGTGTGTGTGTGTGTGTGTGTGTGTGTGTGTGTGTGTGTGTGCGAGTGAGTGAGTGAGTGAGTGAGTGAGTGAGCGAGCGAGAGTGAGTGTGTGTGCGAGTGAGTGAGCGAGAGTAAGTGTGTGTGTGTGCGAGTGAGTAAGAGTGAGTGCGTTTGTGCAAGTTCGTGAGTGAGAGTGAGTATGCGTGTGCGAGTTAGTGAGCGAGAATAAGTGTGTGTGTGTGTGTGTGCGCGAGTGAGTGAGTGAGTGAGCAAGAGTGAGTGTGTGTGTGTGTGTGCGAGTGAGTGAGTGAGCGAGAGTAAGTGTGTGTGTGTGCGAGTGAGTAAGAGTGAGTGCGTTTGTGCAAGTTAGTGAGTGAGAGTGAGTATGCGTGTGCGAGTTAGTGAGCGAGAATAAGTGTGTGTGTGTGTGCGAGTGAGTGAGTGAGTGAGCAAGAGTAAGTGTGTGCGAGTGAGTGAGTAAGAGTGAGTGTGTGTGTGTGTGCGAGTGAGTGAGTGAGCAAGTGTGAGTGTGTGTGTGCAAGTTAGTGAGTGAGAGTGTGTGTGCGAGTGAGTGAGTGAGTGAGCAAGAGTGAGTGAGTGTGTGTGTGTGTGCGAGTGAGTGTGTGTGTGTGTGTGTGTGCGCGAGTGAGTGAGTGAGCAAGAGTGAGTGTGTGTGTGCAAGTTAGTGAGTGAGAGTGCGTGTGCGAGTGAGTGAGTGAGCGAGAGTAAGTGTGTGTGTGTGTGTGTGTGTGTGTGTGCGAGTGAGTGAGAGGGCATGTGTGTTTGTACAAGTTAGTGAGTGAGAGTGAGTATGTGTGTGAGAGTTAGTGAGCGAGAATAAGTGTGTGTGTGTGCGTGCGAGTGAGTAAGAGTGAGTGTGTTTGTGCAAGTGAGTGAGAGTGAGTGAGCGAGTTAGTGAGTGAGAGTGAGTGTGTGAGTGAGTGAGAGTGATTGAGCGAGCGAGTGTGTGTGCGAGTGAGTGAGCGAGCGAGAGTGAGTGTGTGAGCGAGCGAGAGTAAGTTAGTAAGTGTGTGTGTGGGAGCGAGCAAGAGTGAGTGAGCGAGCGAGAGTGAGTGTGTGTGCGAGTGAGTGAGCGAGAGTGAGTGTGTGAGTGAGAGTGAGTGTGTGTGTGTGTGTGAGTAAGTGAGCAAGAGTGAGAGTGTGTGTGTGCGAGTGAGTGAGTGAGCAAGAGTGAGTGTGTGCGAGTGAGTGAGTGAGCAAGAGTGAGTGTGTGTGTGTGTGTGTGTGTGTGTGTGTGTGTGTGTGTGTGTGCGAGTGAGTGAGCGAGCAAGAGTGAGAAGTGAAGAGCTCAAAAACATTGCTTCTACCTGCCCTGACGGCATGTGAACGCTCACCTGTCCGCTGTTGGCCAGTTCCTCAGGAGACGTGTAGTTATCGAGTCTCAGACTGAGGCCGAAGTCACACAGACAACACGTGAGGTCTGACTTCACCAGCACGTTTGCGCTCTTCAGGTCTCGGTGAACGACGGCCACTTTAGCTCGTCCACACAGCGTTCGATCGGAGTGAAGATGAGCCACGCCCCTCGCCAGCGAGCCGGCCAATCGGCACAGATCGTCCCAGCCAATCACGTGCTGCGACAGAAACTCCTGCAGGTTTCCTCGCTCCTGATAGGCCGTTATCAGCCAATACTGTCGCGACGCTTTCCGGTCCTCTGCGGTCAGAAACTGCAGGACGTTCTCGTGCCGAAGCTCAGCGTCGGAGTAAATCTCCCATTCGGTTTTCCACGAGGCGTATTCGTCATACGAGAATATTTTCACGGCCACCGTTTGAAAGGATTGACTAGCGTGTTTGAGTCTGGCTCTGAAGACCTCTGCGAACCGGCCTTTCCCGACGGATGAGTCCAGCTGGATGGGAAGGAGCTCCAGGTTGTGGTTCAGGCTGTTGTCGTCATCCATGATGATGATGGTGCGGGATTCGCTGTCTGTGGTCGCGGGCGCTTTGAGCTTCTGCTGTCGACACACCCAGTAGAAGTAGAGCAGCGACACCAGCGAGACCAGCAGGACCACTGAGGGAACCACACAGACCAGCAGCAGCGGCGGGAGCTTCGTCTCATCACACCTGGGAGAAACTGGAACCGTGCCTGAGGACAACAACACAATTACCAATTGAACTTTTTTACGAGGGTTTTTTGTTGCTTTTTTTATTTAAGAGAAAAAGAAATATTCAAAATGATCTGTTAAAAAAAGTTTGCCCCCATTTGAATTATATATATTTAAATATATAGAATTAATCTAACATTTTTAATAAATAGAAATATTTAACAATTAATACATATTTAATAAATATTGTATACAATAATTATATAATTCAAAATGTAATATATATATATATATATATATATATATATATATACTGTATGTATACACATATAGAAGTAATATATATATAGGTTATATATAAAAATACTTTTCATAAAAATTAAATGCAATTAAATGGAAACATTTATATAATATTTTAAAGGAGAAAATTACATTACCAATATTTCTGTCATTAAACAATTCATTTAATCTGTAATTATGGATATGGGTAGGCACTATATGTGTCATTTTTTATTTTATTTATTTATTAAGAGAGATAACTATTTTTAAAATTATCTATTAAAAAATGTCACATTTAAATTATATAATTAAAAAAAATTGAAATTATTTAAAATTAATATTTTTTATATTTATATATTGTTTTATATTTATATTTTATTATGTACAATAATATATTATTGTCAATTATATTATTATATAATTATATTATTAATATATTATTCTCAATTCTTTCAAATGAAATATATATATATATATATATATATATATATATATATATATATATATATATATATATATATATATATATATATATATATATATATATATATATATATATATTTTATACATCACAACTTTTATCATTTTATTTTCAATACATACATTTATATAATATATTTTAGAGAGAAAAATTCCATCAACAATATTTCTGTCATTTAACAATTCACCAAATCTGTAATTATGTAGATGGGAAGGCTCTATATTTAATGTGTCATTAATGAAAACGAGGCTGTGAATATTCAAGCAAGCTGCTGAAATCACCATTTCCAATTTGATAAGAGTTATTTTAGAATCATTGAGATACTATTATAGTTTTTGTTAATATTTTGAATTAGATTTTATTTTTACATCTACTGTTTTCATTTTAAATGGAAAGGTTTAGCAATTTTGATTTGATTTTGTAATTTTTTATATATTTTTAAATATACCTGCCTGTATAGTTTTTATTAAGTTTTAGTTTATTTATTATTAGTGTTTTTGAAAAGTAAAGTCAGAAAAATAAACTTAATTCAAAGGGAGAGCAAGATTATTTTCCGACTCCATTGGCAGACATTTGTTTCAGTCACAAACTCACTTCATTCTTATCAGTTTATCAGAAAACAAACGTAATGTCCTTTTGCATCTCAAAAGTATCTTGATTCAAGGATGTTTATATATTTGTACTGGAAAACAAACATTTGGATGGACAGACGATTTGATCTCAGATATTTTCTGCACCAAAAGTTTCCACACAGAGTCACATGATGCGGCTTCCTGTTTAACAAATCTAAATCTAGATTCTAGACATTTCTGAAAAAAGAAAGAAAAAGAAAACATTGTGAGTGATGCTTTTCTTTCTGTAAAATCCCCTTGTTACAGTAAACAGAGTGATGTGCAGCACAACACAACCGCACGTGTGCGCAGACAAACACACAAATAACATGCGGCTATAAAAACATTGAGATGATCTTTACACACAGACAGGAGGAAACCACACGTCTGAAGATTCAGATCCACAGACAGTCATTACATCAGTCTGACAAACACTGAAGATCATCAAGAAAGTGTCTTAACCTTGTGACTGTGTATGAGCTGAGAACAACTCTACTTATCCTGATCAAGAACTGTCCACTGGAAGCTGTTTTAATCCACATATTTTTATGCATATTTTGGGATATCACGCCAAGATGTGCATTAATTCTGAAAATGCACATACAAAAAAAGTATGCACCGACTCAAAATAGTTGGATAAATATTTGATCTGATAAGATATGCGCATAAACTATCAGTGTGCAACAAAACTCATGCGAGTCATGTGATTGGATAACTGGAGAAACCAGCGGACCAATGACATCGCAGCATTTCAAATGTTGGTTTGGTGGTTCTGAAAAACTGGTTTATTTCCTCCAGAAGCGCCTCTCACGAGTGTGTTCCCGAACACAAGAGATCACGTTATTGAGTTTCGTCTGACGCTCTGAGACACACTCATTTATGATGGAGGGAAAAACAGCCACATTGAAGAAACTTACACTTTTATTACTGATATTTTGCGCCAGTTTCCCAGGAAGTGATTTTGTTTTCTTGAACACATGGGAAGGAAAAGCGGCTTTTTTCACAAATTTTTATTCAACACTCCAATTTTACGCAGAAGTTAAATCACAACTTTGGATGGAAACATAGCGATTGATATCCTGGTCAAAAGAGTGTGTGATCATAATGTTTCTGAAAGTCTTTTTTACTTTGATCAAAAATACAGTACAATTATGAGATATTATTCTAATGTAAAACAGCTGTTTTCTATGTGAATATATAATAAAGTGTCATTTATTCCTGTGATCAAAGCTGAATTTTCATCATAATTACTCCAGTCTTAGGTGTCACATGATCCTTCAGAAAAAAAGTATAATATGATGATTTGATGCTCAAGAAACATTTATGATTATTATCAATGTTGAAAAGTTTCATATTTTTGTGGAAACTGATACATTTTATTTCCAGGATTCTTTAATGAAAGTTCAAAAGAACAGCATTTATTTGAAATAGAATCTTTTGTAACATTATAAATGTCTTTACTGGCACTTTTTGATCAGATTAATGCATCTTTGATGAGTTAAAGGATCTCGTTCCTTGTTTAATCTTGTAAATGCTGAAAATTCATTTAATGCGTCCTTAATAAACAAAAAAGTCTTACCGAGCCCAAACCTTTGAAGCTCTCATCAGGGCTGGACTGGGACAGAAAATCGGCCCTGGCATTTTGGCACAGACTGGCCCACTACATATGATCATAAACACCACCCATCTTTGACACCCCTGGAATAATGTTCAACTACTATTCATTAAAACCACTAATGGCATGTAATGAGTGAGTAGGAACGAGTGAGAGTTAACAGATGAAATAAGTACAAAATTGTAATTTATTAATACAATTGAACTATACTCCGCAGCGATGCATCAAAAAACAAGCTATAAGCTGCACTGGCATAGCATTGATAGCAATACCAGTGTTTCCCACAGGATCTTTGGTAAAACTGTGGTGGGGGGACCTCTGTCGCTCTAGGGGGGTTTGGGGGCATGCCCCCCCTAAGAAAATTGTGTGCATTTTAATGTTGAATTCATCAATCTGGTGCACTTTGAATGTTAAAAATTAAAAGCTCCAACCCATTTTTAGTGTGCAAATTAAACACAGAAAAAAAACTCTTTTAGTATAAAACTATATTTACTATATTACACTACTACATAATAATAGTTATAATTAATCTCAAGACAGTAGCCTAATAGCCATATATTGTAAAACACGCATTGCACTGAAAAATAAAGAAAACTTTCATAATTAGTTTTGTACTAATTTATAAACTTGAAAGAGATAAGCACATGATCTTTTATTTTGACGGAAACTGCATCAAGCTTTTATTTTGGTGGAAAACATACAATCGCGACTCATTAAACTTCTAGTAAATTGCTGTAATCGTCAACAATGCAGATGTGGAAATAATGCGTAACTAGGTAATGGGTTCCTACACTCATAGCCAAAGTGTTTTAAAAAGTAGTTCTGCTTACTACAGACTCTACACTTTCTCATCTCTCTCCTGATCCTCCTCACTATCCTCCTCATCAGCCACTGGAGCTGATGAAGGTCCTGCTGCTGCAGAAAACACATATACTTTGACACATTTTACAGCGTCTGCTTGAAGGGCCTATATCTATTCTTCACGCTATTTCTCTGCACATTCCTTGCGTTTCTTCTCCATCTCTCAGACTATAGACAGATACACAGTACACTTGACACTGCACGCTCACTCAAAACAAAAATGGGGAGGTGTTTCAAGATGTGATTGGGCCAGCCCAGTGTCAATCAAGAAAACAACCAATGGGCCGCTGATCTACGTGTTTCATGGGCCGGTCTGTCATTGCAAAAAAATATGAATTAACCCACTAACCCAGCGCCGTCAATTAAACAAAACAAAACGAATGGGCTGCCGATGTACGAGTTTTATGGGCCGTAAAAAATAAATAAAAATATGAGATGTATCGGCCCAAAAAGCACGTCGGCCCACCGGGCATTTGCCCGGTATGCCAGATTACCAGTCCAGCCCTGGCTTTCATTCATCAGCATCTTTCAGATTCACTCTTAACCCTCAAGGGTTTTTCACAGCAATGCAATAGAAGAACCATTTCTGGTTCCTCACAGAGCCTTGAGTTTGTCACGGGCTTTTTTCTCCATTCTGTCACTAGCCACGTTTCCATTACACTTCAAATTGCGCAAATTGAAATTGTGAATTGAAAATACGCCCAATGGAAACACGTCAATTTCGCAAAAACTCAAATTTATCGCAAAAAGAAAGAAATATTTCTCAAAACTGCAACAGAAACAGTGTTTGTGCATTTACAGCTCACCTGACGTAGATGACGCGGTGTGTTTGGACAGAATACGAGAGATTTCTTTATTAAATTCATAAAAGACAAAAGAATTACAGGAATACTGGATTCTAAACCACAAAGAAATGCCACAATCAAGACCTCGAAGCAGAAATGAGGAGAAAGACCCAAAAACTCCTCATATGTGCCACTCACAGTATAAGGGGTTTTCCTTACCATTAATGCCTGGATAACACACATACCTCTCCTTTGATTATTAATAATGGCCAGTGCAGTGGCTAAGATATGACTCACGAGAGGAAAAAATTACGTTTTAGTCGCATAACATCGGTTAATGGAAACACCGTCATTTCGCATTCGTTTTTTGTCGAAATTTAGAAAAAAATCGCAAATGTTTTGCGCAAATCTGTAATGGAAACGCGATGACTGATGGAGTTTTGGTTCATTGCCACTGTCACTTTTGGCTTGCTTAGAATATTGAATTTAGTATTCAACAATATTATTGTTCCCTTTCAGGAACGTCGAGGTGCGTGAAACGCTGCGGGAATGCCTCTTGCGTTTTGCGTCATGAAGCACGTATGGAATCAGCCCAATGGCGAGACGGAACGTCACGAGTGACGTCATCGACCAGGAAACTATAAAGCACACCCCTGAACACAATGGCGACAGCTTCTGTTGTCTTCAGCAAGCGCTCTGTGTGTGAATCTGTCCCTGTGTTTTTGTCTGTTCTTAGTGATTGCTAGGCAGGAGTTTTTCACTTAAAAAACTATATATATATATTCACATATATCAGTATGACGAGCGAGCAGCAATATAGAAAGTGTGTTCCCCCCTGTACTCGTTTTCTCACGGGTGGGGATACACACGATCTCTGTGTTGTTTGTTTGGGAGTGCAGCATGCCCAGTCAGCTCTCGAGGGGGCTGATTGTGAGCATTGCGAGCGTTTTCCATTAAGAACGCTCCGCTCCCGCCGATCACTCTTCGAGGAGAGTAGTTCGGTTCGCGCTCCCCACGGCTCGGGTCCCGCTTCTGTCGAGGCAGAGCGGCGGCGCCTGTCGTGGGGATCGCAAATGGATCTGTCAGCGGGGTTTGAGACGGGCTCTGCCTTATCTCAGCCTTTAATTGCCAGTTCCAGTGCCTCAGTTCCGGGTGTGGAAGCACGCATTGCGGTTTCTTCCCCCCAGGCTGAGGCACCAATACTGCAGCTATCCAGTTCTGAGGAGCTGGTTGTTGTCAGTATTGAGACAGGGGATGTTGAGGACTCGTCACCTCATTCCCCTGAACATGAGGAGATTATGGAGGTGCTCACTCGTGCTGTATCAAAACTAAGCATTGAGTGGCCAGCCGTTAGGCAGGAATATGTTTCTAAAAGCAAGCTTGACGAACGATTTTTGCCTTCCCGCTTTCAGCCTCCACGGCGGTGCCTTCCGTTTCTTCCCGATCTCCACACCGAGGTGTCGAGGTCATGGAAGAGACCCGCCTCTTATCGTGTGTTTAGCCCCCAGACTTCCACATATTCTAATATATCGGGAGCTAAGTTATATGGTTATGGGGCGATGCCCAAGGCAGAGGAGACTCTAGCTAGCCATCTTTCTGCTGAGTCTTCCTCGTCTCTTAAGAAACCAGCTTTACCCACCAAGCCTCTCAGAAATACTTCGGCTCTGGTGGGTAAGGCTTATTCGGCGGCTGGTCAGGCTTCGGCGTGTCTGCACACGATGTCAATATTGCAGGCATACCAAGCCGATCTTTTAAAAGATATGAGTGAGAGTGAGGAGGTCAGTACTTACGTGGTTCGAGAACTGCGTCAGGCTGCAGATTTATCTCTGCGTGCCCCCAGGGAATCGGCTAAACTAATGGGCCGTTCTATGGCAGCCCTGGTGGCCGCAGAGAGACACTTGTGGCTTAATCTGTCTGATATGAAGGATAAAGAGAAAGATTTTCTTTTGGATGCTCCACTTTCTCCATCTGGTTTATTCGGTGACGCGGTAAACACGGTCATAGATAAATTTCAGGAAGAAAAGAAACAAGCTGCAGCTTTTCAAAAATTCCTCCCTCTTAAAGTTCATGTCCCAGGGTCTGCTGGGCGAGTGCAGACCAAGCCGTCGACTAGCTCCTCACATAGGGCGCAACAAAGGCAGAGTGTCGCGTCTCGTGGCCCCCCTTCTAAACAGTGGGAACAGACGCGACAGTCTCAGGCGAAGCCTTCTAGTGGTAAGACTGATCTGAGGACAGTCATTATGGCTAGGAAGGCTTCGTCTAAGAAGTCCTGACGCCACTGGTGTCAGGATGCTGAGGGTGGTCCCCACCGTGAGAGGGAGGTGTTCACCGCTTCAGACGATGCCCGAGCTCTCACGGTGCCCTCAGGGGTCCCTTCTGCCAACCCCGCCTTCGTGTAAGGGCGCAGACGGGCCCAGCGAGCGCTTTCCCGAGGGACGCTCGCCCCCTCTGAGGAGGGGTTTAGAGCAGTCAGACCAGTCGTCCCCTGCCGGTGCGCCGTTACAGGGCGCTGTGTCTGCTGCTCAAAATATTCCAGAGGCCAGCCTCGAGAGGCTGGTACCCTTAGTAGATTTTCTGGCAGAGTGGAAAAGTCTTCCAAAAATATCTCAGTGGGTTCTGCATTCGATAGAAAGGGGTTATGCCATTCAGTTCAGATCTCCTCCTCCTCGATTCAACGGGGTCCTGCCCACCGTGGTGGGCCCCGAGCAGGCTCTGGTAATGGAACAAGAGGTGAAAACGCTCCTTCAAAAAGAGGCTATAGAACGGGTTCCTCCTCCCAGCGAGGAGTCAGGTTATTACAGCCGATATTTCATCGTTCCAAAGAAGGATGGGGGGTTGCGTCGAATTTTAGATCTGCGCCTATTAAATCGTGCTGTAGCCAAGCTCAAATTCAAGATGCCTACGCTAAAGCAAATCGTGTCACAAATCAGGTCTGAGGACTGGTTTGTCACGATAGATCTGAAGGACGCATACTTCCACATCTCCATCCTTCCGCAACACAGGAAGTTCCTGAGGTTCGCTTTCGGGGGCGAAGCGTACCAATATCGTGTTCTTCCGTTTGGCCTAGCTTTATCTACCCGCACGTTCACGAAGTGCATGGATGCAGCGCTAGTCCCGCTGCGTCTCCAGGGCATTCGGATACTGAATTACATAGACGATTGGTTGATTCTCGCTCAATCGCAGCAGCAAGCGGCTCGGCATCGAGATGTCGTCCTCGCACACATCAAAAAATTGGGGTTGAGGCTGAATGCCAAAAAGAGTGTTCTATCTCCATCACAGATAACATCCTTTCTGGGGGTACTATGGGATTCTGTGGCAATGCGGACTCGCCTGTCGCCTGCCCGCATCGCTTCGATTCTCTCAGCTGTAAAAAGAGTGAAGCTAGGCCAGTTGCTCACTGTAAAGCAGTTCCAGAGACTGCTGGGTCTGATGGCAGCAGCGTCCAGTGTTATACCCTGCGGCCTGCTGTACATGACATCATTACAGATGTGGCTCAGGACCAAGGGGTTCTCCCCGAGGGGAAACCCCCTCCGCGTGATCAAAGTTACACGGAGTTGTCTCCGTGCTCTGGTCATGTGGAGGGATCCTTGGTTTCTGTCCCAGGGACCTGTGTTGGGAGCTCTTTGTCGTCGTGTAACGCTAATGACAGATGCTTCCCTCACAGGCTGGGGGGCGATCATGAGTGGTCGCCCAGCACAGGGTCTGTGGCAGGACCATCATCGATTTTGGCATATAGATTGTCTAGAGATGTTGGCAGTGTTTCAGGCTCTGAAGCACTTCCTGCCAGACCTGAGAGGTCATCATGTTCTTGTCCGGTCCGACAACACATCGGTGGTCTCTTACATAAACCATCAGGGGGGTCTGCACTCTCACCCGTTATACAATCTGGCTCGCCGGATCCTTCTATGGTCCCAGGGGAAGCTTCTCTCATTGAGGGCGATTTATCTCCCGGGGTATTTAAATCGGGGAGCGGACATCCTGTCGAGGCAGGGGCGGAGGCCCGGGGAGTGGAGACTCCACCCCGAGGTGGTGGAGCTCCTTTGGATGCAGTACGGTCGTGCCGAGGTAGACCTATTTGCGTCCAGGGAGACATCACACTGTCCACTGTGGTTTTCTCTCAGTCATCCAGCCCCGCTGGGGTTGGACGCTATGGTGCAGGCGTGGCCGAGGTCACGCCTGTACGCCTTTCCCCCGATTGCTCTGCTCCCAGGAGTTCTGGAGAGGGTTCGCCGGGACGGGGTCAGTCTATTATTGGTAGCCCCGTTTTGGCCGGCCCGAGTATGGTTCACGGACCTAGTGTCTCTTCTAGACGGCTCTCCTCTGGAGATTCCCATCAGGAGGGACCTTCTCAGCGAGCAGGTTGATACTTCACCCCCGCCCAGAGTTGTGGAAGCTATGGGCTTGGCCTCTGAGGGGGCCCAGCTCGTAGGGGCTGGTCTCTCAAACGAGGTTGTTGAGACCATCCTTCATTCCAGAGCTCCTTCCACGAGGAGGTTATATGCCTTGAAGTGGAGGCTCTTCACTTCTTGGTGTGGAGAACACCTGTTGGACCCAGTTAACTGCCCAGTGGGTGCAGTGCTGGAGTTCCTGCAGGAGCGTTTCTCCTCAGGGCTATCCCCCTCCACACTAAAGGTGTATGTGGCGGCACTTGCTGCTTACCATGTCCCTTTCAGTGGAGTCTCTCTGGGGAGACACCCATTTATAACTCGCTTTCTTCGTGGTACTTTGAGGCTGAGGCCTGTAGTCCGCACGAGGGTGCCAGCATGGGACTTAGCTATCGCCCTAGAAGGTCTTTCCCTAGCTCCCTTTGAGCCTATTGAAGAAGTTGCTGATAAGTTTATTACTTTGAAGACTATTTTTCTCCTTGCCATTTCTTCTCTTAAGAGAATCGGAGATATTCAGGCTCTCTCGGTTGCTCCTTCGTGTTTGGAGTTTTCACCTGGGATGGTGAAGGCTTTTCTCCACCCCAGGCCAGGTTATGTCCCTAAGGTTCCTACCAATGTGGGCAGACCTATAGTTCTGCAGGCCTTCTGTCCTCCTCCTTTTACATCATCTGATCAGGAAAAACTTAATCTGCTCTGCCCTGTTCGGGCTTTAGATGCTTACGTCCACAGAGCTGCCCTGTGGAGAAAATCAGAACAGCTGTTCGTTTGTTTTGGACCACCTAAGAAGGGGTCCCCAGTGTCTAAGCAGAGGATGAGCAAGTGGGTGGTTGAGGCCATCTCACTTGCCTATGAGTCGGTTGGTCAGCCTTCACCTTTGGCTGTCCGAGCTCACTCTACCAGGAGTATGGCGGCTTCCAAAGTCTTATTGTCAGGAGTCTCCCTCCAAGACGTTTGTGATGCGGCAGGCTGGTCCTCACCGCATACTTTCGTCAGGTTCTATGACCTAGACCTCAGCTCCACCCCTGGGGCGCAGGTGCTTTCGGCTGAATTTAATCTTTGATTCACACAGTCGGTCACTTGCTCTTATGGCGACGTGGGTATTAGCGTTCCCGCAGCGTTTCACGCAGCTCGACGTTCCTGAAAGGGAACGTCCCGAGTTAGGTATGTAACCCTAGTTCCCTGAAAGAAACGAGACGCTGCGTGTCGTTGCCATACTCCCGGCATTCCCTTGATCGACTTGCTTCAGACTTTTTCCAGAAGCTGTCGCCATTGTGTTCAGGGGTGTGCTTTATAGTTTCCTGGTCGATGACGTCACTCGTGACGTTCCGTCTCGCCATTGGGCTGATTCCATACGTGCTTAATGACGCACAACGCAAGAGGCGTTCCCGCAGCGTTTCACGCAGCGTCTCGTTCCTTCAGGGAACTAGGGTTACATACGTAAGCCGGGACGATCTCCTGACACCATTATATGAGAACTGAACTGGACGATGACATCACTGTTTTCTCCAGAGCGGCTATATATATATATATATATATATATATATATATATATATATATATATATATATATATAAATGAACTAAATTAATAACTTTTTTACAACAAAAATTAACCATCACTGATGGAATGTGACGCTATTTTCTTCTAGACACAAACTGTGTTGCATTATTTTCCTGTTATCTCTATAACTAATCTCTAAAGCTGCTTTGAAACACTCTGTATTGTAAACAGAGCTATATAAATAAAGACTTGACTCGAGAGTGTGTAAGAGCCTGTGAAACTGACCGTCAGTAAAGTAGAGCTGGTCGTTACACTCTTCTTTATTACAGGAGCAGATGAACTCATCCTCTGCCCCCTTTACTCGCTTCATCACACAGACGCTGCTGTTGAAGTCCTTCAGGAACTGACCACGAAACGCCAGCGCTGGGTCGTGACACACCGTCTCGATGAACGCGCTCCCTTCGCTTCTCCTCCTGAAACACATCAACATCTGAGATCAGGAGACCATACTTTAATATTAAAGGTGCTGTCTGTCACTTTTTCACTCCTCTAAAGCAGAAAAATACCATAATATGTTTGCATATATTCAGGAAACATGCGAAGTTCACATTTTCGTTTCTCTGAAAAACACTTCTACGGAGAGTTTTTTTACTCTGAAATGTGTTTCCAGGCTGGGATGTTGTTTTTGTCTTGGTCTGTGATATTGCACGCTGACAATTTGCATTGATTTGGACTGCAGTACCTATCTCCACCACTAGTCATTCTTACAGACTGCAGCTTTTGTTTACTCATTTTGAGATGATACATGTGGACGATTACCAGAAGTGTGTTTGTTTAAAAATCCACCATGTCAGTCAAACATATACTATATCTGTGAGCCTGGATCACAAAACCAGTTACAAGTCGCACAGTTATATTTGTGGCAATAGCCAACAATACATTGCTGGGTCAAAATTATCGATTTTTCTTTTATGCCAAAAATCATTAGGATATTAAGTAAAGATCATGTTCCATGAAGATATTTTGTAAATATCCAACCGTAAATATATCAAACATTTATTTTTGTGTGAATGCAACACGATCGTTAACATAAATGCACAACTTTAAAGGCGATTTTCTCAATGTTTCTTTTTTTTGCACCCTCAGATTCCAGATTTTCAAATAGTCATTTCTCTGCCAAATATCGTCTATCCTAACAAACCATTCATCAACGGAAAGCTTATTTATTCAGCTTTCATATTACGTATATCATTATGTATGACTGGTTTTGTGGTCCAGGGTCACATATGTTCAAGGGCTTGGGGCAGTGGTGTAGTCTAGTTTTTTGTAGTAAGTATACTGTGATATACCAGCCCCCCACAACCCCCGCCCGCCGCCCTCGCCCATTTTCTACTGTTTAGTGTTAATCGCCATCAAACTCAGCCAGTAAAGAGCTACATTTAGCCTTAGATGTTATATGAATATGGTCCCTGAAGCACAGGTTTTATCAGCTGACAATTAAAAGACTTAAACATTATAAGCACAAATAAAAAAGGAATTGATATTCCTTTAAAATTATGTTTTAATTAAATTAAATTTTAAAAAAATTAAAAAAAGAAGAAAAATAAAATAAATAAATAAAAAAGAATTAAGGCTAATATGGTAACAAAAAAATAATTAAATCTTTTTTTATTATTATTATTATTATTATTATTATTACTATTTAGTTCATTTTCATCATCTCTGTTGTATCTGTAAGATTGTCTTCTGTTAAGTTATTTCCACTTACACACCCATACATAGGCCTACATGCACACACACACACACACACACACACACACACACACACACACACACACACACACACACACACACACACACACACACACACACACACACAAACACACACACTGACACACACACACACACACACACACACACACACACACACACACATTTACGTATGTTATTTTCATGTTTACATGTTAATGTTTATGTATGAGACATTTATGTTTTTTGTTGTGTCAGTTACTTGTATGTATTGGATTATATAATAATAAAAAAATTATAATAATGTTTTAATAGATTTGATTATTATTATTTTAAAAAGTACATCTTACTATGCAATTTCTTTCATAATTCCCTCGAGTTACTTTATTTATCTCTACAAACTTTTATTTTGGTGGGTTGTAATAAAGACATTTGAGCTTCTGTGTGTTTTAATAAACTATTATTATTATTATTAGGCCTACTTGAAGTATACTCTACTGTGCAATAGTAATATATTTCTGTTATATTTTCTTCAAGTTATACAAAACTTTGATTTTGACAGGTTGTCATGAAGACTTTAAAGTTTGTGAGTGTGTATATGATACGAATGAATGACGATAGTTTTATCAAATGAAATGCTAAAATTATTGTGAAGTGACTCTCATAAAAGCTCTGCAAAGAAGTTCAAACGTGTCACGTCAGTGTGTAATACAGAGCCGGCTTCAGACTGCGCTCAGCAGGGGGGCATTTATTTTCAATGGGTGGGCACGAGGTATGGGGACTTTTTTTTGGATATCAGATATCCTATATTTATTATTGCTACTGCCTTTTCTGTTAGCTATTACCATGAAGTGATGCAACCCATACAATAAACACATAAACCATTACACATTGTTGCAAGACGTTCAACTCTTAATAAATTTGATTAAATAAGGGTTAAATAGGCCTAGGCTATACAAAAAAAAATTGCAAGACCGACTCTGACCACAGCTTTATTATAAACAAAGCTAACGAACATGCACACAGTCTCTCACTGACAGGATAGTAGTTTAACTGCTATCTCACTGGGGGAAGAGAGAAAAAAAGCTACACATCTTTATTCTGCTTTGCTCTAACATAAGCGTTTACAATAACCTACTATTAAAAAAGCATCATGTAGTTACCTTTATCAAAACAGTTTATAAGTTTTCATCTGTTTGCTTTGTTTTGAATGCAGCCAGGAATCTCGCACCAATTGAAAGTCATTTCATTCATGTATTAACGTGCAAGTGATTTGGGGGGGGGGGGGGGGTTCTCACAGCGCCACACTGTGGTCTTAGGTCGGCTTTATTATATTTTCAGCTAATGAGCAGTTTGTGGACATATATTTTTATTATTTATCATAAATATCATAATATTTATCATAATTCAATTTGGGGGGCATAAAATACATTTGGGGGGGCATTGCCCCCTAATGCCCCCCCATACCGCCGGCACTGGTGTAATACAGCACACATTGAGCGCTCATTCACAGAAACACACAGAACATTCAGAGTTTATTTCAATAGCAGTCTTTTTGAGCTTTAATATTCATAGACACTTAGTACATATCGAGATTTGATTCATTGTATCATTACTTTTGATTTATTCATTCAAAAATGGCCAAATTGCGTGACGTTCCGCTTTACAGTAGGAAGTTACATTTGTTGCTGGATTCCGCGATTGGATCCGTGTCGCTGCGCAAACACACACGTTTCGGCGGGGTGAATTTATGAATGAAAGTTCTTTCACAATACGATGTTGTTACGAATCCTCACGGTTTTTAAAGTGGGTATACGGAGATCCTTGACATTTTCTAGTGGGTATACGGCGTATACCTGCGAATCACGTAGACTACACCACTGGCTTGGGGTCAGTAAGATTGTTTGTGTGAAAGAAATTAATGCTTTTATTCAGTAAAATCATTGAACTGATCAAAAGTGACAGTAAAGATATTTATGTCACAAAAGATTTATATCACATAAATGCTGTTCATTTGAACTTTCTATTCATCAAAGAATCCTGAAATAAAAATGTAAATAACGGTTTTCAACACTGATAATAATCATAAATGTTTCTTGAGCATCAAATCATCAACAAAAAAAAAACAAAAAAAAACAGAAAATAGTAATTATCCACAGACGTATTGCCGGGTGAGTTTGTAAGATGAAACGCGTCTGATAATCAACTATTAATAATCAATCTAGCACTGGTTAATCACTCATTAACTCTTTCTGTCTCGTCTCGATCGCTCTGGCTGCGTGTTTCACTCTCAGTTTGACTGGAACTATTTCCCACGGGATTATGTGGAAGTCAGACAGGATTTCCTGAATCACAGTGAAACCATTTCCTGATGAACACAGTCGTCGCCGACATTCGGTCATTCAGACTGGAAGAACACACAGAGTTCACATAGAGGGAACAAAACTGAAGCACAAACACCTTGACAGCGATGATATTTACCCTCTGGAGCTCTGCGCTCATTTTTGACCAAATAAATTTACTTTTTTGTTTTTTTTCTTCATCGGAATGGTACGAAACCTGGTAAAGGTTTTGGCACTTGCTATGTGAACACACAAAATATATAATGGACATGATTCGAACAGGCTAAATGGTTCTGAAAAAAATAGTCACACTTGTGTTCCTCGCGGTCAAAAATGAGCCGAATGAATGGGACACGAGTTTCATCTAGTGGACACTGTTGGTACTGCAGCCAAACACTATCTGACTGAAAGCTCATTTTTTGAGATATAAAGCTCAAATTTTGAACACAACTTGTTTAGATTTATGGCTTTGATTTTCTAAAGTAAAATGTTTTTGAAATATATATTTAATATAAAAACTGAAAATAGTATTTTTGCACATTTTTCATAACAATAAACGTAATTCTGTACATTTTTTACTTCAAAAACTTTTTTCACTTCAGCAATAATCTGTGTGTCGTATTTGAAAAGAGATCAAACTTAAATCTGCTTTAAAGCATTCAAGATTTACGAAATGTAATTTTCAGGTATATGCTCAAAAAGTGAATACAGTGTAAATATAATTTAGTAGCCTACCATAAAATCCCCTAAAAATACAAAATATTAAATAAAAACATTATTGAACTAAAATATAGCACACTCATTTCATTGAAATAAAAAGAAATTGAAGAGCACCAGTTAAACACAGCATCTGCTGCTTTCATTAATGCAACGAGTGATCAAGGTGTGCATTTTAGATGTAAGGGACACCACGTGTCCCTTACATCGACATGTTTCTACGGTGGCCCTGAACGGACAAACGCGTTTCATCACTATGTTTGTTCTTCATGCAAAGAAGCCAATAAAACACTGTCACAATGATGAACAAGTAACAATAATATTCGCAATAATACGTATATCATTTTACTGAATAATTAAGTAAACCTAATTTCTAAATTTATCTTTGTAAAGAAACCTCATTGCTGAACTGGCTACTCTCTGCTGTCTCAGACGATGACATCACTTCCTGACGGCCACCGTAACTTCTGTTGGTTGTAATTTCGCAACCTCACCACTAGATGCTACTAACAATTACACACTGCACCTTTAAATATAATAACCAGCTTCTCAGATGTTTCTCTGAGATCAAGACTCCAGTGATCTCACGTGTGTCTCCGCTAGAGATTGAGAAGAGAGTGTCTGAAACTGAGCTCAGGTTCAGTCGATCTCGAAGTGTGTGTACACGAGAGTAGTGTTGACGTACCAGGAACTGACGCACACTTGCTCGGGTTTCTCGCATATCGATGAGACTTTGCAGGAGGATTCGCAGACGCCGGTGGCGTTACACATCGTGGATTCGATGTCGCAGAACTTACAGAGCTGAGGGAGCTTGAACGGGTTTTTTTCTAATGAACTCGCTGCAAAAACACACACAGAGAGAGAGAGAGAGAGAGAGAGAGAGAGAGATAGATGAAATGAAATGCCTAAATGCACACAAATACATATCTATTTAGTGCTGATGATATTATAGCATATTTTTGCATAGGAGATCACGTCTGCACTCACACAACTAACTCCGAAACACACACACACACACACACACTTACACACACACACACACACACAGTCGTATAGTCGTAATGGTTTTAATACTGTACAAACTGTATATTCTCTCTCCTTACACTAACCCTAACCTGCCCATCACACACACACACACACACACACACACACACACACACACACACACACACACACACACACACACACACACACACACACACACACACACACACACACACACACACACTAATACTAACACTCACTGACACACCCAAACACACACACACGTATCTTATCCTCAAGTATCTACACATGTATACACACATATCTTGTCCTCCTCAGTGTGTGTGTTCAGCAGCAGGTGCTCGTTACACACACACTTACTCACATGTATCTCTCTTGTCCTCCTCAGTGTGTGTGTTCAGCAGCAGGCGCTCGTTACACACACACACACACACACACACACACACACACACACACACACACACACACACACACACACACACACACACACACACACACACACACACTCACTCACACACACACTCACTCACATGTATCTCTCTTGTTCTCCTCAGTGTGTGTGTTCAGCAGCAGGCGCTCGTTACACTCGTGTCCCGTACAGGCGCAGAGACGCAGAGATTGTCTGATGCTCAACACACACTCCGGGCCGCTGTAATCCTGCAACATCACACCGCGCAGCGCTTGCGTGGGGTCGTGACACATCGTCTCCACGGTAACCATCCCAGCATCCCTCCACCTGGACGACAGAGATCAGGATAATGCATCTTTATCATACACACTCATTCTGCACGGTGAAGCTTTTCTGAGCGCATCGATATCCGGATGTTCCAGATTTGCAGCAGAACGTTCTGTGTGTGACACGACATCCCAACATGCAATGTGCTCAACCCTTCATTTATAGCGTTAC
>NW_027508872.1:380000-397500 GCF_051911475.1 Siphateles boraxobius
CGTCTAGACGCCGTCTCTCTCACTCCACCTTTAACTGGAAGTGAAGCCCAGTGAAGGAGAAACGCATGTTTTCTGCATCTGTTTCACATCACTTGCGCTGGTGAAACTAATTCACATCTACATAAGAACATGATTAAACCCAGATGAGTTTGTTTATGGACTCAAACATTGAGTTCTTTACAGCCTTCTTAAATAAAAATATGTAATGCAATGATTATAGATTTGAAAATTTGCATGCATATTTTCCCCCAAAACTTTCCTTTTATGATTCCTGAAAGATACTGACTCAGTAAATCAAACAAAAACTGAAACAATAATGTGATCTTGCATATTTCTTATCTGAAGATCCAATTATTATTTAAACCCATAAATACATACATGTTTACATGGATACATGTTTTTAAGTTTGTAGTCAGTCAATCCTGAATGATTTCCTCTAAACTCTGTTAGTGTTTTACTGTAAGAGCTTCATTATGATCGTCTCCAGACGTGTATAAATCACTCACACACACACACACACACACACACACACACACACACACACACACACACACACACACACACACACACACACACACACACACACACACACACACACACACACACACACACACACACACACTGTCTGCAGACTGAGCCGAGTTCCCTAAACACTGCCAGTATCATCCAGTCTGAGCTCCATCATGTCTCGCTGAGATATTCAGTTTGTTTTCCAGCATGTTACATAATACACATTTTCTGCTATTTGTCTCTATAATTTATTTCACTTTATCAAAAAATGCTTTGGTAAAACATTATTATAACATACTAAGTCATAATTATGAGATTAAAAAGTTAAAAATATGACATACTAAGTCATATTTATAGCTAGAAAAGTCGAAATTATGACAAAAATCATCAAGTCAATTATGACAAAGAAAATCATAATTATGTTCTAAAAAGTCAAAATTATGACTTAGTATGTCATAATGAATAATTTTTAATATTCAATTTTTTTGTCATATTGACTTTAAGTCATAATTTTGACTTATATCATAATTATGATTTAATGTCATAATTTACAATATCTACTTTTTATCTTACAATTGAGTGTTGATTTCTACTTTTTGTCAATATGACACTAACTCATAATTTTGACTTGTTAATGTCATATCTTTACCTTAATGTAATTTGTATCATGATTAGGATTTAGTGTCATCATTTCAAAAATCTTATCATTTTAACTTTTTATCTCACAATTATTAGTCTTAATTTAGAATTTTTGTCTATGACATTTTAAGTCATAATTTTGACATTATATTTTCGACTTAGTATGTGTCCTATGAAATGCTTCAAGTTGGGTTCTTGTGATTATCGAGAATATGAATTATTCAGGGATATGTCATACAGGTGCTGGTCATATAATTAGAATATCATCAAAAAGTTGATTTATTTCAGTAATTCCATTCAAAAAGTGAAATTTGAATATTATATTCATTCATTACACAAAGACTGATATATTTCAAGTGTTCATTCCTTTTAATTTTGATGATTATAACTGACAACTAATGAAAACCCCAAAACCAGTATCTCAGAAAATTAGAATATTGTGAAAAGGTTCAATATTGAAGACACCTGGTGCCACACTCTAATCAGCTAATTAACTCAAAACACCTGCAAAGGCCTTTAAATGGTCTCTCAGTCTAGTTCTGTAGGCTACACAATCATGGCGAAGACTGCTGACTTGACAGCTGTCCAAAAGACGACCATTGACATCTTGCACAAGGAAGGCAAGACACAAAAGGTCATTGCTAAAGAGGCTGGCTGTTCACAGAGCTCTGTGTCCAAGCACATTAATAGAGAGGCGAAATGAAGGAAAAGATGTGGTAGAAAAAAAGTGTACAAGCAATAGGGATAACCGCACCCTGGAGAGGATTGTGAAACAAAACCCATTCAAAAATGTGGGGGAGATTCACAAATAGTGGACTGCAGCTGGAGTCAGTGCTTCAAGAACCACCACACACAGACGTATGCAAGACATGGGTTTCAGCTGTCGCAAAAGGACTGGACTGCTGCTGAGTGGTCCAAAGTTATGTTCTCAGATGAATGTAAATTTTGCATTTCCTTTGGAAATCAAGGTCCCAGAGTCTGGAGGAAGAGAGGAGAGGCACAGAATCCACGTTGCTTGAAGTCCAGTGTAAAGATCCACAGTCAGTGATGGTTTGGGGTGCCATGTCATCTGCTGGTGTTGGTCCACTGTGTTTTCTGAGGTCTAAGGTCAACGCAGCCGTCTACCAGGAAGTTTTAGAGCACTTCATACTTCCTGCTGCTGACCAACTTTATGGAGATGCAGATTTCATTTTCCAACAGGACTTGGCACCTGCACACAGTGCCAAAGCTACCAGTACCTGGTTTAAGGACCATGGTATCCCTGTTCTTAATTGGCCAGCAAACTCGCCTGACCTTAACCCTATAGAAAATCTATGGGGTATTGTGAAGAGGAAGATGCGATACGCCAGACCCAACAATGCAGAAGAGCTGAAGGCCACTATCAGAGCAACCTGGGCTCTCGTAACACCTGAGCAGTGCCACAGACTGATCGACTCCATGCCACGCCGCATTGCTGCAGTAATTCAGGCAAAAGGAGCCCCAACTAAGTATTGAGTGCTGTACATGCTCATACTTTTCATATTCATACTTTTCAGTTGGCAAACATTTCTAGAAATCCTTTTTTGTATTGGTCTTAAGTAATATTCTAATTTTCGGAGATACTGAATTTGGGATTTTCATTAGTTGTTCTGGCTTTGCCTATCTTAGCGTTTTTGCTCCCCCTGCTGTTTGTTTTGTATTCTGCACTTTGAATTAGTTTTATTCAGTTTCCGGGGTTGGGTTCAAGAGAACAACACAGCACACGGTAGCGCATGTTGAATTTGCCGTCAGTCCATAGCAACAACAACTCTTAAACGAGGCACTGCTTGTAAGTTGGAGTTTGATTATTCTTAATTATGGCATTTTGTATGTTTATGAGGGAGTGCATATATAGTAATCGTTTTTATAGTTCCGCATTTTACTGTGTAAACATTTTGTATTATTTTCTCCCATTGTATATTGTTGGACGCGATATTTACCATGTGACAGTTTATTTATGTATTCTTTTATATTTTACAGTTTTACACATTTATTCAGTAAAGCTGAAGAACGACTCCGTTGTCAAGACTGTTTTATTGAGTGGATGTGTTTAGCTTGCTGGGTACGAAGCCAGTATAGTAAAAAAGCAAGCTTCATACAAGAGCCGTTTATCATGGAAGCTGGATTTCCCCTGCTATTGTCATCCATGACATAGAGGCTCACACGACAACTGCCGAATATCCACGGTGAAAATTATCAAACTTGAATTTTCAACCAGTCATGGAAGATGACAAAAGTCAGTCAGCTTCATCTCGACGTTCCGTGACTTCCAGCAAGTCCACGGCCAGCATGGCAGCGACTAAAGCAAGGGCAAAGGCAGAAGCTGCACAGGCAAGGGCCTCGTTTGCAAAAAGGGAAATGGAAATTAAAATAGAGAAAGCACGCCTCGAAGCAACATTAGACGCAATGGAGATAGAGAAAGAGGCGGAAGCCGCAATGGCGGAAGCGGCAGTCATGGAAGCAGCTGTCGCAGATCTAGAGGTGAAAAGTTCACATCATAGTTCAACTATTCACCTCCCACAGCAAAATCCTAGGCAACGTATTGAAGAGTATGTAAAACAACAAAGTGAATTTAGTGACACTGTACCAATCAAAGGCAGTTCAAAAACTGAATTACGCCAAAATACAGAGGAAAGAAAAAATCCTTCATCAGTGTATCGAGTACTGTCCTCGTGGAATGCCAGTCAATACGGTGGCAGTGAGAATGAAGAGCAGTGTAATCTTCCTTTGCCCCAGTCTTCACATAGCTTCTCGATCCATTCGAAGAACCCAGCTGCTCCCATGCACCATCACAGAAGAAACACAAATCATCCTATTCAGCACTCTGGTCATGATGCAGCCACGTATGACTTAGCTAAGTTCTTAGCACGAAATCAGCTAGTGACAACAGGGCTCAACAAATTTGATGACCATCCTGAAAATTATCTGGCCTGGAGATCATCATTTCTCAATGCCATCAAGGACCTTGATCTTACAGCAGGTGAGGAATTTGATTTACTGATTAGGTGGCTGGGGAGAGATTCAGCAGATCATGCTCGTCGCATTAAGTCTGCAAATGTAAGGAATTTAGCTGCTGGTCTTGAACTAATTTGGGAGAGGTTATATATGACCTACGGGTCTCCAGAAGCTATTGAAAAAGCTCTCTTCACAAAAATAGAGACTTTTCCAAAGATAACAACGAAAGACCATCACAAGCTTCGCGAATTAGGAGACTTGCTTTTGGAGATAGAAGCCGCTAAGAGCGGAGGCGATTTATCAGGGCTCACTTATCTTGATACATCCAGAGGAGTCAATCCAATTGTGCAAAAGTTGCCCTTTGGAATACAAGAAAAGTGGATGATGCAGGGTTCACACTACAAGTACACCTATGGAGTTTCTTTCCCACCATTCTCCTTCTTTGTTGAGTTTGTGTGTAGAGAAGCAAGAGCACGCAATGATCCAAGCTTCAATTTTTCTTCCCTCTCCATAAACCCTGGTGGATTGAACCGGTATAGTGAAAGCCACACCCATGTTCATAAACCTGTCGCAGTTCATAAAACAGATGTGATGCCCTCCGTTAATCTTTCTTATGAAAAGAGTCTTCAGAGAGTGACCAATGAGATGGATAAGCAATGTCCAATACATCATAAACCTCATCCTCTCAAGAAATGCAGAGCCTTCAGAGAAAAGCCATTAGAGGAAAGAAAAAGGTTTTTAAAGGAGTTGTTCATCTGTTTTAGATGCTGCTCATCAAACAAACATGTGGCTAAGAATTGTGATGTGTCAATCAAATGCTCAGAGTGTGAGAGTGACAACCACCTGGCTGCCCTGCACCCGGGCCCAGCGCCGTGGCGTTCTGGTTCTACACCTTTTCCACTGCATGGCGGGGAGGAAGAGGAGTCCTATGGCAAAGATGTGTCATCAAAATGCACCAAGGTTTGTGGCAAAGGGTTTAGCGAAAAGTCATGTTCCAAAATTTGCCTTGTTAATGTTTTTCCTGTTGGCGACCCCAACCAAAGCAAGCGGATCTATGCCATAATAGATGAGCAGAGCAATAGATCTCTGGCCAGATCGGAATTTTTTGACATGTTCAGTGTGCAAGGATCCTCTGGACCATACACATTAAAGACATGTGCAGGAGTAGTGCAAGCAACTGGAAGAAGAGCTCATGGGTTCATTATTGAATCTGCAGATGGTGAGATACATTTTCCACTTCCTACTCTTATTGAATGTAATAGTATGCCAGATAACAGAGATGAAATACCAACCGCTGTTGCTGCCCTGCATCATAGACACCTAAAAGTGATAGCAGACAAGATACCCCCTATTGACCCAAGTGCTAAGATACTGCTCCTGCTGGGAAGAGACATAATAAGAGCACATAAAGTCCGCCAGCAACTCAACGGTCCTCATGATGCTCCATATGCCCAAAAATTGGACCTTGGTTGGGTCATTGTGGGAGATGTGTGTCTAGGAAAGTGTCACAAGCCCTCTCCGGTGAATTGCATGAGAACACACATCTTAGAGAATGGCAGAACAAGCTACTTCAGTCCATGCAATAACCACATTGTATTGAAGGAGATGTTCAATGAGAAAAAACAGATTCAAAAACCACCTCACTTGTCATACTGTCAAGTAAGTACATCAAGCTGCCGACTTGGCCAGTCAGTCTTTCAGCAAACCAAAGACGACAATAAATTGGCACCTTCAGTAGAGGATCGGTTATTTCTGGACATCATGGAAAAGGAATTCTTCAAGGACTCGAGTAACAGCTGGGTAGCACCATTGCCATTTCGTGAGCCAAGGAGACGCTTGCCTAACAACAGAGAGTATGCTAAAAGACGTTTCATGTCTCTCCGTCGCAATCTTGACAAACGACCAAAGATGAGAAATGACTTCACAGAGTTCATGCAAAGAATTCTCGACAACAACCATGCAGAGCTAGCACCTCCTTTACAAGATGGCCAAGAGAGCTGGTATCTTCCATCATTTGGTGTGTACCATCCAAAGAAACCAGGTCAAATACGAGTTGTATTTGACTCTAGTGCACAGTTTGATGGGGTATCTCTCAATGATGTACTGCTGTCTGGCCCTGACCTTAACAATAGCCTGTTAGGGGTCCTCATAAGATTTCGAAAGGACCCTGTTGCCATCACAGCCGACATACAGCAGATGTTTCATTGCTTCTTGGTCCGTGAGGACTGTCGTGATGTTTTACGCTTTCTGTGGCATCGTGACAATGATCTGACTAAGGAGGTCGTAGACTATAGGATGCGAGTTCACGTATTTGGGAATAGCCCTTCACCGGCAGTGGCCATTTACGGAATTCGCCGAGCTGCCAGAGAAGAAAAAGAGTATGGCAGTGATGTGAGTAAATTCATTGAACAAGATTTCTATGTAGATGCTGCCTTGAAGTCATTTCCTACTGAGGAAGAGGCTATCGATTTACTCAGGAGGACACAAGAGGCACTAGCTGACTCAAACCTCAGGCTTCATAAAATTGCTGCAAACAGAGTCAAAGTAATGGATGCTTTTCCAATTGATGATTTGGCTAAGGACATCAAATGCCTTGACCTCTCAACGGAGGACTTGCTTGATCAACGAAGTTTGGGGGTACAGTGGAATCTAATGTCGGATACCTTCTCCTTCCAAGTGCCAGATACTGAAAAGCCATACACACGTAGAGGAGTCCTTTCAACAGTGAACAGCTTATTCGATCCTCTCGGATTCCTGGCACCAATCACAATTCAGGGCCGTCTACTCTTAAGGGAACTCTCATCACAGACACATGAGTGGGACACACCACTACCTGAAAACAAACATGAAGAATGGACTAAATGGTGTCATTCGCTGCAAGAGTTGAGAAGTCTGAACATTCCACGCATGTATGTATCCATTCCTTTTTCTGAAGCCAAACACACTGAAATATGTGTCTTTTCGGATGCTTCTATGAAGGCTATCTCAGCTGTTGCGTACTTGAGAGCCTCGAATCAGAATGGCAAGACAGAGGTTGGCTTTATTCTTGGCAAGGCAAGGCTGGCTCCAAAACCTGATCTCTCTGTACCTAGGTTGGAACTGTGTGCTGCAGTCCTAGCTGTTGAATTGACTGAACTCATTACAGAAGAGATTAATCTGAAGCCGGATAGAATAAGGTTCTACACGGATAGTAGAGTGGTGTTAGGCTACATCTACAATGAGTCAAGACGGTTCCATGTTTATGTGAGCAACAGAGTGCAGCGCATCAGACAGTCTACTCAGCCTGAACAATGGAGGTATGTTTCTTCTGAGCAAAATCCTGCTGATCATGGCTCTCGTTCCGTTTCATCTGCAAAGCTTGAGGCCACAACTTGGCTCACAGGGCCTTCGTTTTTGCAATATCCAGCAGAACAGCTCCCTGATACTCCAAGCTCATATGACCTTATTGATGCAGAGAAAGATGTTGAAATTCGCTCGGAGGTTACAGTCTTGTCTAACCACATCAAAGTGGATCGGTTAGGTACCAAAAGATTTGAGCAATTCTCAGACTGGAGAACAGTTGTCAGAGCTGTGGCGCGGCTGCACCACATTGCTCATTGTTTCCCTGAACCAAGTGACGATAGTCAGTGCTCTGGTTGGCATTTTTGCTCAAAGGGCTTATCTGTAAGTGATCTCCTGAAAGCAGAGGAAATCATCATCAGCAGTGTACAACATGAAGTGTATTCGGATGAGCTGAAATGCATCATTTCCAAGAGTGAAATCCCCTCACGTAGTTCACTTTTAAAGTTGAATCCAGTCATTGACAGCAATGGTTTGCTAAGAGTTGGTGGACGCATCAGACAAGCAAAGCTAGGAGATAAAGAAACAAATCCCCTCATCATCCCGGCCAACCATCATATCACAGTCCTGCTGGTCAGACATTTTCATGAACGTGTGCAGCATCAGGGCAGACATCTTACGGAGGGCACCATGAGATCTAATGGCTTTTGGATAATTGGGGCTAAACGATGTATTAGCAGCATTATCCAAAAGTGTGTTACTTGCCGTAAACTAAGAGGCAAGATGGAGGAACAACAGATGGCTGACCTGCCGGCGGAAAGGTTGCAAATGGATCCACCCTTTTCCTTTGTTGGTTTGGATGTGTTTGGGCCATGGGAGGTGAACTCACGGCGCACAAGGGGTGGTCTAGCAAATAGCAAGAGGTGGGCAGTGTTGTTCACTTGCATGTGTACCAGAGGAGTTCACATAGAGGTGATTGAGTCAATGACTTCCTCAAGTCTCATTAATGCTCTCAGAAGATTCTTTTCTATTAGAGGTCCGGCTAAGCAGCTGCGCTCCGACTGTGGAACGAACTTCGTGGGTGCCTCTAGAGAGCTTAAGATGATTGAGAACGAACAATCAGAGGTGAGAGATTACCTGCTTGAGCAAAGATGTTCCTGGGTCTTTAGTCCGCCACACTCTTCTCATATGGGTGGCGCCTGGGAACGCATGATTGGTATAACAAGGCGAATCCTAGATTCAATGCTCCTAGAAAACAGGTACACACAGCTTACTCATGAAGTCTTAGTGACATTCATGTCTGAGGTCACAGCCATCATTAATGCACGGCCTCTAGTCCCAGTCTCTACAGATCCTGAATTCCCCTTCATCCTAACGCCATCCATGCTTCTGACACAAAAAGCTGGTAGTCTCCCAACTCCACAAGAAGATTTCAGCAAGAAAGACATGTTCCATTCTCAATGGAAACGGGTTCAAGCTTTAGCGGAAACGTTCTGGAATAGGTGGAGGAAGGAGTATCTTGGAACTCTTCAGAGCCGTTGCAAGTGGTTTCACAAACATCCAAACATCAAAGAAGGCGACATTGTACTGCTCAAAGACAAACAAGTCAAAAGGAATGAGTGGCCAATGGGGATCATTGTGAAGGCCGTTCCCAGTACGGATGGTATGGTGAGGAAAGTGGAGGTGAAAACTGTTCAACATGGGACAACCAAAACCTATCACAGACCTATATCTGAATTGGTATACCTCCTGTCTTCAGATCAGGCTGTTTAGTCCAGTAACTGTTAGTGTGATTGGTATCTTTGAGATACCAGACGGGGAGTGTTCTGGCTTTGCCTATCTTAGCGTTTTTGCTCCCCCTGCTGTTTGTTTTGTATTCTGCACTTTGAATTAGTTTTATTCAGTTTCCGGGGTTGGGTTCAAGAGAACAACACAGCACACGGTAGCGCATGTTGAATTTGCCGTCAGTCCATAGCAACAACAACTCTTAAACGAGGCACTGCTTGTAAGTTGGAGTTTGATTATTCTTAATTATGGCATTTTGTATGTTTATGAGGGAGTGCATATATAGTAATCGTTTTTATAGTTCCGCATTTTACTGTGTAAACATTTTGTATTATTTTCTCCCATTGTATATTGTTGGACGCGATATTTACCATGTGACAGTTTATTTATGTATTCTTTTATATTTTACAGTTTTACACATTTATTCAGTAAAGCTGAAGAACGACTCCGTTGTCAAGACTGTTTTATTGAGTGGATGTGTTTAGCTTGCTGGGTACGAAGCCAGTATAGTAAAAAAGCAAGCTTCATACAAGAGCCGTTTATCATGGAAGCTGGATTTCCCCTGCTATTGTCATCCATGACATAGAGGCTCACACGACAACTGCCGAATATCCACGGTGAAAATTATCAAACTTGAATTTTCAACCAGTCATGGAAGATGACAAAAGTCAGTCAGCTTCATCTCGACGTTCCGTGACTTCCAGCAAGTCCACGGCCAGCATGGCAGCGACTAAAGCAAGGGCAAAGGCAGAAGCTGCACAGGCAAGGGCCTCGTTTGCAAAAAGGGAAATGGAAATTAAAATAGAGAAAGCACGCCTCGAAGCAACATTAGACGCAATGGAGATAGAGAAAGAGGCGGAAGCCGCAATGGCGGAAGCGGCAGTCATGGAAGCAGCTGTCGCAGATCTAGAGGTGAAAAGTTCTCATCATAGTTCAACTATTCACCTCCCACAGCAAAATCCTAGGCAACGTATTGAAGAGTATGTAAAACAACAAAGTGAATTTAGTGACACTGTACCAATCAAAGGCAGTTCAAAAACTGAATTACGCCAAAATACAGAGGAAAGAAAAAATCCTTCATCAGTGTATCGAGTACTGTCCTCGTGGAATGCCAGTCAATACGGTGGCAGTGAGAATGAAGAGCAGTGTAATCTTCCTTTGCCCCAGTCTTCACATAGCTTCTCGATCCATTCGAAGAACCCAGCTGCTCCCATGCACCATCACAGAAGAAACACAAATCATCCTATTCAGCACTCTGGTCATGATGCAGCCACGTATGACTTAGCTAAGTTCTTAGCACGAAATCAGCTAGTGACAACAGGGCTCAACAAATTTGATGACCATCCTGAAAATTATCTGGCCTGGAGATCATCATTTCTCAATGCCATCAAGGACCTTGATCTTACAGCAGGTGAGGAATTTGATTTACTGATTAGGTGGCTGGGGAGAGATTCAGCAGATCATGCTCGTCGCATTAAGTCTGCAAATGTAAGGAATTTAGCTGCTGGTCTTGAACTAATTTGGGAGAGGTTATATATGACCTACGGGTCTCCAGAAGCTATTGAAAAAGCTCTCTTCACAAAAATAGAGACTTTTCCAAAGATAACAACGAAAGACCATCACAAGCTTCGCGAATTAGGAGACTTGCTTTTGGAGATAGAAGCCGCTAAGAGCGGAGGCGATTTATCAGGGCTCACTTATCTTGATACATCCAGAGGAGTCAATCCAATTGTGCAAAAGTTGCCCTTTGGAATACAAGAAAAGTGGATGATGCAGGGTTCACACTACAAGTACACCTATGGAGTTTCTTTCCCACCATTCTCCTTCTTTGTTGAGTTTGTGTGTAGAGAAGCAAGAGCACGCAATGATCCAAGCTTCAATTTTTCTTCCCTCTCCATAAACCCTGGTGGATTGAACCGGTATAGTGAAAGCCACACCCATGTTCATAAACCTGTCGCAGTTCATAAAACAGATGTGATGCCCTCCGTTAATCTTTCTTATGAAAAGAGTCTTCAGAGAGTGACCAATGAGATGGATAAGCAATGTCCAATACATCATAAACCTCATCCTCTCAAGAAATGCAGAGCCTTCAGAGAAAAGCCATTAGAGGAAAGAAAAAGGTTTTTAAAGGAGTTGTTCATCTGTTTTAGATGCTGCTCATCAAACAAACATGTGGCTAAGAATTGTGATGTGTCAATCAAATGCTCAGAGTGTGAGAGTGACAACCACCTGGCTGCCCTGCACCCGGGCCCAGCGCCGTGGCGTTCTGGTTCTACACCTTTTCCACTGCATGGCGGGGAGGAAGAGGAGTCCTATGGCAAAGATGTGTCATCAAAATGCACCAAGGTTTGTGGCAAAGGGTTTAGCGAAAAGTCATGTTCCAAAATTTGCCTTGTTAATGTTTTTCCTGTTGGCGACCCCAACCAAAGCAAGCGGATCTATGCCATAATAGATGAGCAGAGCAATAGATCTCTGGCCAGATCGGAATTTTTTGACATGTTCAGTGTGCAAGGATCCTCTGGACCATACACATTAAAGACATGTGCAGGAGTAGTGCAAGCAACTGGAAGAAGAGCTCATGGGTTCATTATTGAATCTGCAGATGGTGAGATACATTTTCCACTTCCTACTCTTATTGAATGTAATAGTATGCCAGATAACAGAGATGAAATACCAACCGCTGTTGCTGCCCTGCATCATAGACACCTAAAAGTGATAGCAGACAAGATACCCCCTATTGACCCAAGTGCTAAGATACTGCTCCTGCTGGGAAGAGACATAATAAGAGCACATAAAGTCCGCCAGCAACTCAACGGTCCTCATGATGCTCCATATGCCCAAAAATTGGACCTTGGTTGGGTCATTGTGGGAGATGTGTGTCTAGGAAAGTGTCACAAGCCCTCTCCGGTGAATTGCATGAGAACACACATCTTAGAGAATGGCAGAACAAGCTACTTCAGTCCATGCAATAACCACATTGTATTGAAGGAGATGTTCAATGAGAAAAAACAGATTCAAAAACCACCTCACTTGTCATACTGTCAAGTAAGTACATCAAGCTGCCGACTTGGCCAGTCAGTCTTTCAGCAAACCAAAGACGACAATAAATTGGCACCTTCAGTAGAGGATCGGTTATTTCTGGACATCATGGAAAAGGAATTCTTCAAGGACTCGAGTAACAGCTGGGTAGCACCATTGCCATTTCGTGAGCCAAGGAGACGCTTGCCTAACAACAGAGAGTATGCTAAAAGACGTTTCATGTCTCTCCGTCGCAATCTTGACAAACGACCAAAGATGAGAAATGACTTCACAGAGTTCATGCAAAGAATTCTCGACAACAACCATGCAGAGCTAGCACCTCCTTTACAAGATGGCCAAGAGAGCTGGTATCTTCCATCATTTGGTGTGTACCATCCAAAGAAACCAGGTCAAATACGAGTTGTATTTGACTCTAGTGCACAGTTTGATGGGGTATCTCTCAATGATGTACTGCTGTCTGGCCCTGACCTTAACAATAGCCTGTTAGGGGTCCTCATAAGATTTCGAAAGGACCCTGTTGCCATCACAGCCGACATACAGCAGATGTTTCATTGCTTCTTGGTCCGTGAGGACTGTCGTGATGTTTTACGCTTTCTGTGGCATCGTGACAATGATCTGACTAAGGAGGTCGTAGACTATAGGATGCGAGTTCACGTATTTGGGAATAGCCCTTCACCGGCAGTGGCCATTTACGGAATTCGCCGAGCTGCCAGAGAAGAAAAAGAGTATGGCAGTGATGTGAGTAAATTCATTGAACAAGATTTCTATGTAGATGCTGCCTTGAAGTCATTTCCTACTGAGGAAGAGGCTATCGATTTACTCAGGAGGACACAAGAGGCACTAGCTGACTCAAACCTCAGGCTTCATAAAATTGCTGCAAACAGAGTCAAAGTAATGGATGCTTTTCCAATTGATGATTTGGCTAAGGACATCAAATGCCTTGACCTCTCAACGGAGGACTTGCCTGATCAACGAAGTTTGGGGGTACAGTGGAATCTAATGTCGGATACCTTCTCCTTCCAAGTGCCAGATACTGAAAAGCCATACACACGTAGAGGAGTCCTTTCAACAGTGAACAGCTTATTCGATCCTCTCGGATTCCTGGCACCAATCACAATTCAGGGCCGTCTACTCTTAAGGGAACTCTCATCACAGACACATGAGTGGGACACACCACTACCTGAAAACAAACATGAAGAATGGACTAAATGGTGTCATTCGCTGCAAGAGTTGAGAAGTCTGAACATTCCACGCATGTATGTATCCATTCCTTTTTCTGAAGCCAAACACACTGAAATATGTGTCTTTTCGGATGCTTCTATGAAGGCTATCTCAGCTGTTGCGTACTTGAGAGCCTCGAATCAGAATGGCAAGACAGAGGTTGGCTTTATTCTTGGCAAGGCAAGGCTGGCTCCAAAACCTGATCTCTCTGTACCTAGGTTGGAACTGTGTGCTGCAGTCCTAGCTGTTGAATTGACTGAACTCATTACAGAAGAGATTAATCTGAAGCCGGATAGAATAAGGTTCTACACGGATAGTAGAGTGGTGTTAGGCTACATCTACAATGAGTCAAGACGGTTCCATGTTTATGTGAGCAACAGAGTGCAGCGCATCAGACAGTCTACTCAGCCTGAACAATGGAGGTATGTTTCTTCTGAGCAAAATCCTGCTGATCATGGCTCTCGTTCCGTTTCATCTGCAAAGCTTGAGGCCACAACTTGGCTCACAGGGCCTTCGTTTTTGCAATATCCAGCAGAACAGCTCCCTGATACTCCAAGCTCATATGACCTTATTGATGCAGAGAAAGATGTTGAAATTCGCTCGGAGGTTACAGTCTTGTCTAACCACATCAAAGTGGATCGGTTAGGTACCAAAAGATTTGAGCAATTCTCAGACTGGAGAACAGTTGTCAGAGCTGTGGCGCGGCTGCACCACATTGCTCATTGTTTCCCTGAACCAAGTGACGATAGTCAGTGCTCTGGTTGGCATTTTTGCTCAAAGGGCTTATCTGTAAGTGATCTCCTGAAAGCAGAGGAAATCATCATCAGCAGTGTACAACATGAAGTGTATTCGGATGAGCTGAAATGCATCATTTCCAAGAGTGAAATCCCCTCACGTAGTTCACTTTTAAAGTTGAATCCAGTCATTGACAGCAATGGTTTGCTAAGAGTTGGTGGACGCATCAGACAAGCAAAGCTAGGAGATAAAGAAACAAATCCCCTCATCATCCCGGCCAACCATCATATCACAGTCCTGCTGGTCAGACATTTTCATGAACGTGTGCAGCATCAGGGCAGACATCTTACGGAGGGCACCATGAGATCTAATGGCTTTTGGATAATTGGGGCTAAACGATGTATTAGCAGCATTATCCAAAAGTGTGTTACTTGCCGTAAACTAAGAGGCAAGATGGAGGAACAACAGATGGCTGACCTGCCGGCGGAAAGGTTGCAAATGGATCCACCCTTTTCCTTTGTTGGTTTGGATGTGTTTGGGCCATGGGAGGTGAACTCACGGCGCACAAGGGGTGGTCTAGCAAATAGCAAGAGGTGGGCAGTGTTGTTCACTTGCATGTGTACCAGAGGAGTTCACATAGAGGTGATTGAGTCAATGACTTCCTCAAGTCTCATTAATGCTCTCAGAAGATTCTTTTCTATTAGAGGTCCGGCTAAGCAGCTGCGCTCCGACTGTGGAACGAACTTCGTGGGTGCCTCTAGAGAGCTTAAGATGATTGAGAACGAACAATCAGAGGTGAGAGATTACCTGCTTGAGCAAAGATGTTCCTGGGTCTTTAGTCCGCCACACTCTTCTCATATGGGTGGCGCCTGGGAACGCATGATTGGTATAACAAGGCGAATCCTAGATTCAATGCTCCTAGAAAACAGGTACACACAGCTTACTCATGAAGTCTTAGTGACATTCATGTCTGAGGTCACAGCCATCATTAATGCACGGCCTCTAGTCCCAGTCTCTACAGATCCTGAATTCCCCTTCATCCTAACGCCATCCATGCTTCTGACACAAAAAGCTGGTAGTCTCCCAACTCCACAAGAAGATTTCAGCAAGAAAGACATGTTCCATTCTCAATGGAAACGGGTTCAAGCTTTAGCGGAAACGTTCTGGAATAGGTGGAGGAAGGAGTATCTTGGAACTCTTCAGAGCCGTTGCAAGTGGTTTCACAAACATCCAAACATCAAAGAAGGCGACATTGTACTGCTCAAAGACAAACAAGTCAAAAGGAATGAGTGGCCAATGGGGATCATTGTGAAGGCCGTTCCCAGTACGGATGGTATGGTGAGGAAAGTGGAGGTGAAAACTGTTCAACATGGGACAACCAAAACCTATCACAGACCTATATCTGAATTGGTATACCTCCTGTCTTCAGATCAGGCTGTTTAGTCCAGTAACTGTTAGTGTGATTGGTATCTTTGAGATACCAGACGGGGAGTGTTCTGGCTTTGCCTATCTTAGCGTTTTTGCTCCCCCTGCTGTTTGTTTTGTATTCTGCACTTTGAATTAGTTTTATTCAGTTTCCGGGGTTGGGTTCAAGAGAACAACACAGCACACGGTAGCGCATGTTGAATTTGCCGTCAGTCCATAGCAACAACAACTCTTAAACGAGGCACTGCTTGTAAGTTGGAGTTTGATTATTCTTAATTATGGCATTTTGTATGTTTATGAGGGAGTGCATATATAGTAATCGTTTTTATAGTTCCGCGTTTTACTGTGTAAACATTTTGTATTATTTTCTCCCATTGTATATTGTTGGACGCGATATTTACCATGTGACAGTTTATTTATGTATTCTTTTATATTTTACAGTTTTACACATTTATTCAGTAAAGCTGAAGAACGACTCCGTTGTCAAGACTGTTTTATTGAGTGGATGTGTTTAGCTTGCTGGGTACGAAGCCAGTATATTAGTTGTCAGTTTTAATCATCACAATTAAATGAAATAAACATTTGAAATATATCAGTCTGTGTGTAATGAATGAATATAATATCCAAATTTCACTATTTGAATGGAATTACTGAAATAAATCAACTTTTTGATGATATTCTAATTATATGACCAGCATGGTTTTTATGATTCACGAGCGTTTTTATGATTTACCAAAGTGTGTGGTGAAAATGGGATTCCATATAAAAAATTGTGAACTTAGAACAATATATTTTCTTATTTCTTTTGATTTTGAGGTGAAATAAATAATATTTTAGTGATATTCATTACTAAAACATGTTTCATGGCTCATAAACCTTTGTAATGTTCAGGTGACACTTAAAGGTGCATTGTGTAATATTTCTGAGGATCTATTGACAAAAAAGCAATATAAGATCCATAACTATGTTTTCAGTGGTGTATAAAGACCTTACTCAATGAACCATTACATTTGTATTACCTTAGAATGAGCCGTTTCTGTCTACACAGACCGCTGGTTCCCGATCATTGAAAAGCGCCGACATGTTTCTACGTTGGCCCTAAACGGACAAGCGCGTTTTGTTACTATTTTGCTCTTCGTGCGAGAAAGCAAGCTTAGTTCAGCGAATAAAACACTGACACAATGATGAACAAGTAACAAAAATATTCGCAATAACATATAGTTTTACTGAATAATTATTAAACATAATTTCTTTATTTTTCCTTGTACAGAAACCTCATTGCTGAACTGGCTACTCTCTGCTGTCTCAGACGATGACATCATTTCCTGTCGGCCACCGTAACTTCTGTTGGTTGCAATTCGTAACCTCACCACTAGATGCTGTTAAAAATCACACACTGCACCTTTAAAAAATTAAATAATTAAACCAAAAGAAAATGACAAGTGTTGCTTTGCACATCTTGAATGCAATGCAAGTCACTTTGGATAAAATCATCTGCCAAATTCATAAATGTAAACTCTATTTGGCTTGCTTATGTTTTGATTATGAAATAACCACAAAGTGATCTGAATGCTGATGACAGAAGGATTAGTAATAACCTGCTAACTTCCTCAGATCAGCACATCCTCGTCGCTGAGGCTTTACTTCCTAAATCCAGCGGTGGATCTTCAGACATCAGTCATGAATCATTCACTGCACACTCAACACACTGATCAAAATATCTCTCACACTTCAAACGCCTCTATATAATAATCTGATAACTAATGTTGTGATACCTGCAGCATAAAGGACATGTTTTTGCATTGGTCTATTGCAGTGGTATTTTAATATCATTGAGACACTACATATCGGATCATACATATTCAGTTTAAAACCTTAAATATAGATAAGTTAA
>NW_027508872.1:400000-417500 GCF_051911475.1 Siphateles boraxobius
AGACACTCCTCTCTCCCCCTGGGTTTATTTGGCGATGCTGTAAATTCTGTCATCGATAAATTCCAGGAGAAGGAAAAGCAAACACCAGTTTTTAAGAAATTTCTCCCTTTAAAAATTCATGTCCCTGGGGCTGCTGGGCGGGAGCAGCCCCGGCCGTCTGCGAGCTCATCGTATAGGGCTGAAGCAGAGTGTCGCGTCTCGTGCTCCCCCTGCTGGACAGTGGGCTCAGCCGCGGCACTCTCAGCCGAAATCTCCCAGTAATAGAACTGATTTGAGGCCAGTTATATTAGCTAAGAAGGCTTCGGCTAAGAAGAAGTCCTGGCGCCACGGCGCGCAGGACACTGAGGGTGGTCCCCACCGAGGTGGAAAGGTGTGCACCTCTTTCTACGGTGCCCATTCTTCCTCGGTGCCCTCAGGGGCCCGTTCTGCCAACCCCGCCTTCATGTCGGTGCGCAGACGGTCCCAGCGAGCGATTTCCCGAGGGACGCTCGCTCCCTCTGAGGAGGGTTTCAGAGCGGTTAGACCAGTTGTTCCCTGCCGGTGTGCCGTTACAGGGCGCTGCGTTTGCTGCTCAAGTTACACCAGAGGCCAGTCTCGAGACACTGGTACCCTTAGTAGAATTTCTAGCAGAGTGGAAAAGCCTTCCAAAAATATCTCATTGGGTCCTGCAGACAATAGAAAGGGATTATGCTATCCAATTCAGGTGTCGTCCACCAAGATTCAGAGGGGTTCTGCCTGCAGTGGTGGGCCCCGAGCAGGCTCTGGTAATGGAACAAGAGGTGAAAGCACTCCTTCAAAAGGAGGCTATAGAACGGGTTCCTCCTCCCAGTGTGGAGTCAGGCTATTACAGCCGATATTTCTTCGTTCCAAAATAGGATGGGGGGTTGCGTCCAATTTTAGACCTGCGCCTATTGAATCGCTCGGTAGGGAAGCCAAAATTCAAGATGCTCACTATCAAGCAGATCGTGTCACAAATCAGATCCGAGGACTGGTCTGTCACGATAGATCTAAGGGACGCGTACTTCCACATTTCAATCCTTCCACAACACAGGAAGTTCCTGAGGTTCGCCTTCGGGGGCGAGGTGTACCAGCACAGGGTTCTTCCGTTTGGCCTAGCTTTATCTCCCCGCTCTTTCACGAAATGCATGGACGCAGCACTAGTGCCCCTGAGGCTTCAGGGTGTTTGTGTCCTCAATTACATCAACGATTGGTTGATTTTAGCTCAGACAGAGCAGATGGCGGTTCGACATTGAGATGTCGTTCTCGTTCATATCAGGAAGTTGGGGTCGAGGCTGAACGCAAAGAAAAGTGTATTATCTCCTCAGAAGACCACTTTTCTGGGTGTCGTTTGGGTTTCGGTTTCGATGCAGGCGCGACTCGCTCCGATCCGCATCGTTTCGATTCTCTCAGCTGTGAAACAAGTAAAGCTAGGCCAGCTACTTACTGTAAAACAGTTTTAAAGACTGTCGGTCTGATGGCAGCAGCGTCCGACGTTATACCTTGCGGCCTGTTGTACATGAGATCGCTACAGTGGTGGCTCAGGACCAAGGGATTCTCCCCGAGGGGAAATCCGCTCCGCACGGTCAAAGTCACGCGGCGCTGCCTTCGTGCTCTGGTCATGTGGAAAGAAACTTGGTTCCTATTCAAAGGGCCTTTGTCAGGGGCTCTTTGTTGTTGCGTAACGCTAACGACGGATGCTTCCCTCACAGGGTGGGGGGCGGTCACGAGTGGTCGTCCAGCCCAAGGGCTGTCGCAGGACCATCATCTATCACGGCTTATATATTGTCTAGAGATGTTGGCGGTGTTCCAGGCTCTGAAACACTTCCTAGCAGACCTGAGAGGTCATCATGTGTTAGTTCAGTCAGACAACACGTCGGTGGTCTCTTATATAAATCATCAGGGGGGCCTGCGGTTTCGCCGGCTTTACAAGTTGGCCCGTCAGATCCTCCTGTGGTCCCAAGGGAGGTTACTATTTCTGAGAGCAATGTATCTTCCTGGGTATTTGAATGTGGTAGCAGACTCCCTGTCGAGACAGGGGCCGAGGCCGGGGGATTGGAGACTCCATCCCTAGGTGGTGGAGCTCCTTTGGTTGGGTTTCGGTCGCGCCGAGGTGGACCTATTCGCTTCCAAGGAGACCACGCATTGTCATCTGTGGTTTTCCATTAGCCATCCAGCCCCTCTGGGGTTGGACGCTATGGTGCAGCCGTGGCTGAGGTCACGTCTGTTCGCCTTTCCCCCGATTGCTCTGCTACCTGGAGTTCTGGAGAGGGTTCGCCGGGACGGGGTCAGCCTACTATTAGTAGCCCCGTTCTGGCCGGCCCGAGTATGGTTTGCGGACCTGATTTCTCTCCTGGACGGCTCTCCCTTGGAGCTCCCGGTCAGGAGGGATCTACTCACTCAGGCAGGCAGCATGATATTTCACCCCCGCCCAGTATTGTGGGCTTGGCCGCTGAGGGGGCCCAGCTCATGAACTCTGGTCTCTCAACCAAGGTTGTTGAGACCATTCTTCACTCCAGAGCTCCATCCACGAGGAAGCTTTATGCCTTGAAGTGGAAACTCTTCACTTCTTGGTGTGTAGAGCACCTGCAGGACCCAGTTAACTGCCCAGTGGGTGCAGTGCTGGAATTCCTGCAGGAGCGCTTCTCCACAGGGCTATCCCCCTCCACACTAAAGGTGTATGTGGCGGCACTGGCTGCTTACCACGTCCCTTTCAGTGGAGTTTCTCTTGGGAGACACCCGCTTATAACTCGTTTTCCTTCGTGGCACACTGAGGCTGAGGCCAGCAGTTCGTAAGAGGGTGCCGGCCTGGGATCTGGCCATCGTATTAGAAGGTCTTTCCCTAGCTCCTCTTGAACCTATCGAAGAAGTTCCTGAGAAGTTTCTCACGTTTAAGACTATCTTTCTTCTTGCTATCTCCACACTAAAGAGAATCGGAGATTTGCAGGCTCTGTCGGTTTCACCCTCGTGCCTGGAATTTTCGCCTGGCATGGTTAAGGCTTTTCTGCATCCTAGACCAGGTTACGTTCCCAAGGTCCCAACTAATGTTGTTAGACCTACAGTTCTGCAGGCCTTTTGTCCTCCTCCATTTCTGTCGTCTGACCAGGAGAAACTTAATTTACTCTGCCCTGTTAGGGCGTTAGACGCCTATGTCCACAGAACTGCCCTGTGGAGGAAGTCAGAACAACTATTTGTGTGCTTTGGGCCACCCAAGAAGGGGTGTCCCGCGTCTAAACAGAGAATGAGCAAGTGGGTGGTCGAGGCTATCTCACTTGCCTATGAGTCGGCTGGTCAGCCTTCACCTTTGGCTGTACGAGCCCACTCTACCAGGAGTATGGCGGCTTCTAAGGCCTTACTGTCAGGAGTTTCCCTCAGTGACGGTTACGCATGTAACCCTAGTTCCCTGATAGGGAACGAGACGCTGCGTCATTCCACCATACTCCCGGCATTCCCGCTAGCGCTTCCTTCAGGCCTATCAGAAGCTGTTGCGCTTGTGTTTATGGGGTGCTTTATAGTTTCCTGGTCGATGACGTCACCCGCCTATGACGTTCCATCTCTCCATTGGGCTGATTCCTATACATGCTTCATGACACACAACGCAGGGGCATTCCCACAGAGTATGACGCAGCGTCTCGTTCCCTATCCGGGAACTAGGGTTACATACGTAACCGAGACGTTCTAGCTGTTGGAATCTAGTGAAATAGTCCGATCTAATGCTGTTATAGTGATCACAGTGTATCAGGAAGTGTTCTTCTGTCTCCACCTCTATCTGAGAGCACAGAGAACACAGTCTCTGCTCTCTCGGCTGCCATCTCTGCCTGTGCCGTCCTCTCTCTACAGGGTAGACCCTCTCTTAGGGTCTTTCTAACTTTATGCTCTTTCACACAGCTCAGGTATTCTGCTGGTTTATAATCTCTTTTCAGGAGTAAATAGAGTTCCATCTTTTTTTGTAATTTAGTAGCATCTTTCCAATAGGTGATGTAATTTTGTTTTTGTAATTGTATAATTTGGTTGGGCCAGATAGTGCTGTGCTGGTCTGGCTGTAGTTTCAGCATCAGCTGTGAGAGTGCGCTCCGGTGCCGGTTCTGCTCCTGTCACCGCAGGGCTTCAGCCTGATATGAGCTTGGGTCACTGCGCTTCAGGTGCTGGTAGAACTTCACAGCTCTTTTTTGGATACTGATCAGTAAGGGATAATGTCCTAATTCAGCTCTGCACGAGTTGTTTGGTGTCGCTCTGTTTACTTTTAGGATGCTTTTACAAATTTGGGTATGCAGAGTTTCAATTTCCTCTTTTCCTTTAGTTTGTGACAGAATGACTAAAGCATCTGCAAAGAGGAGACATTTAACTTCTGATTCAGTCAGGGTCGGCCGGGGGCAGTGGAATTATTCAATGCTTTGGTTATTTCATTTATATAAATGTTAAATAGAGTGTGGCTCAATGGGCAACCTTGTCTGACTCCTCTTTGTTGGGAGAAAAATTCTGTTAGTTTATTCCCTATTTTTACAGCACATGTATTATTTTTATACATGGTGCTGATCAAATCAAATGTTTTCCCTCCAATCCCATTTTCCAATAGTTTTAGGAAGAGTCCTTCGTGCCAGATCGATTCGAAAGCCTTCTCAAAGTCAATAAAGCAAGCAAAGACTTTGGATTTATTTTGGTATACATGTTTATGTACATTATGTAAATGTGGTCAGATGTTCTGTGTTTGAGCAGAAATCCAATTTGACTTTTGTCCAGAATTTTGTGGCTTTTGAGAAAGTTCTGTAATCTTATATTAATAATCGAACAGAATATTTTCCCCAGGTTGCTATTGACACATATGCCTCTGTAATTGTTTGGCTCATATTTGTCTCCTTGTTTAAATATTGGTGTGATTAGGCCTTGGTTCCTGGTGTCGGGGAAATATCCTACTCTCAAAACATGGTTGAATAATTTGATTATTGCGTTTTTGAATTTGTCGTTGGTGTATTTGATCATTTCATTTAATATTCCATCGATACCACGAGCCTTGTTGGGTTTTAAGGCATCAAGTCTGTAAGTTAATTTATTGTGATTGGAAAATCCAGGGGGTTCTGATTGTCTTTTATTTTTTCTTTCAGGATTTCTAATTTAGTTTTTAGTTCATTTCGAGCAGGATTTGTTTCAGTTGTTTTGTACAGATTTTCAAAGTGTGTCCTCCGTATGTTCCCGCTTTGAATGGCCAATTCTTCCTGGTGTGGTCTATAGAGTGTGTTCCAATTGTTCCAAAAGTTACTGGTATTTATTGACTCCTCCATTGCTTGAAATAGTTGTTCTGTGTGTTCCCTTTCAGTCAACCAAATTTCTGTTTGTGTTTGTTTGTCTGACGGTCGGTTGAGGGCGAGAAAGTGAGTGCTTCACTAGCACAGGGTGCACCATTCCTGTGTTAGTGTTGCCGCGGTCATTCCCCTGTGTGCTCCGGCACTGGGGAGAGTTTTTCACTTCCTAAAAGAGCAACACGGGTGCGTTTGCGTCTTTTTCAAGATGTCATTCCGCCCGTGCGTTTCTGGGTACGGTCGTTCCCTGTCTCTCTCTGATGGTCACAATTGTTGTATCACGTGTTTGGGCTTACAGCACGCTGAGACAGCTTTTGTGGACAGCTCATGTTTTCACTGTGGGAACATGACTGTCGCAGTGTTGAGGGCGAGACTCACCTTCGTCCGCGGAGAGCGAGTCCCCATTACCATGCCCCACCCCCGGGTGCTGCATGGGATGGGTGACCAGAGGGTAGTGTTGGATGTCCCGCCCGGTAACCATTCCCTGTGGGCTCCTCACCCCTCCCTTCCACTGCTACCATTGGAGCCTCCGCTGTTATCTGCTGGTCCATCTGTAATGGGTGGGCCAGTGGTTTCACTCGGGGCTCCCCTGGAGGACAGGATGTCGATTGCAGCATCGGAGGGTGAGCTGATGTCTGGAGATGACGACTCGGCTGCGTTGTCTCCCTCCGGGAGTTCAATGTTGCCCGAGCCGGATCCAGAATTATCAGCTATGCTGAAACGGGCCGCCGAGGCTGTCGGGCTCGAGTGGAACCCTCCACCGTGTCCTGTTCAGTCTCGGTTGGATGATTGGTATCTCGGGGCGGGCCGTGCTGGTTCTCAGCCCGCCGCCCCAGTGCCCTTCTTTCCCGAAGTGCATGAATAGCTTACTTGGTCGTGGACGGCACCTTTTACTGCTGAAAACGACTTAAGTAGTTCTTCCTCCCTCACTACCCTTGTCAGAGGTGCGGTGAAGGGTTATGAGGCTATCCCTCCAGTGGAGCGGTCTGTTGCGACTCATTTATGTCCAACGGCCGCTGCATCCTGGGTGGGGGATCCTTGTTTCCCCTCGCAGGCCTGTGAGTTCGCGTCAGGATTGGCGGTCAGAGCTTACAGAGCTTGCGGGCAAGCCGCTTCCTCTTTGCATGCCTTGGCGTTGTTGCAGGTCTACCAGGCCAAGACACTCATGGACATGCACGAGGGTAGTTTAGATCGGGCGCTCAGTCTACCACAGGCAGTCGTAGATACCATCACTTCAGCGAGAGCTCCCTCTACGAGGCTTGCTTACTCCCTGAAGTGGAAACTGTTCGTTGAGTGGTGTGCTTCTCAAGGAGAAGACCCCCGAAGGTGTTCGATCATTTCCGTGCTTTCTTTCCTCCAAGAGGCTTTGGAGCGTCGCCTGTCCCCCTCCACCCTCAAAGTGTATGTCGCCGCTATTGCCGCACATCACGATGGAGTAGACGGGAAATCCCTGGGGAAGCATGACTTGATCGTCAGGTTCCTGAGGGGAGCGAGGAGATTGAATCCGCCTCGCCCCCCCTCTATACCCTCTTGGGACTTATCTCTGGTGCTAACCGCACTGCAGAGACCGCCCTTCGAGCCTTTGCAGGTAGCAGAGTTAAAAATTCTGTCCCAAAAGACAGTTCTCCTACTTGCTTTGGCCTCCATCAAGAGGGTAGGGGACCTGCACGCATTTTCGGTCAGCGAATCGTGCCTGGAATTCAGGCCGGCTAACTCTCACGTTATCCTGAGACCCCGGCCTGGATGTGTGCCCAAGGTTCCTACCACCCCCTTTCGGGACCAGGTGGTGAACCTGCAAGCGCTGCCCCCGGAGGAGGCAGACCCAGCCCTGGCTTTTCTCTGCCCCGTTCGCGCTCTGCGCTTGTACGTGGACAGAACGCAAAGCTTTAGGACCTCAGAGCAGCTCTTCGTCTGTTATGGAGATCAGCGGAAGGGAAAGGCTGTCTCCAAGCAGAGGTTGGCCCACTGGATAGTGGATGCCATCATCTTGGCGTATGAGTCCCAAGGTGAACCCTGTCCCCCCGGACTGCGAGCTCACTCCACAAGGAGTGTTGCCGCTTCTTGGGCGTTGGCGCAGGGTGCCTCGCTGACAGATGTCTGTAGAGCTGCGGGCTGGGCGACACCTAATACGTTTGCTAGATTCTACAGCCTACGTGTCGAACCGGTTGCTTCCCGTGTGCTCTCTTCTCATAGAAGCCAGTAACACCGTGAGCCCCGGTTCAGTGTCGGCTTGCTGCGCCATTCCCCTCTTACGGACCGGATACGTGCGCCGTTTCGCTCCGGTTGAATTCCCTTGTCCGGAACCTGTTGAGCTCCTCCGCACCCCCCCAACGTCGGACGTGGCGGAACTTCTGGTGTTAGGCCTACCACTCGGATGCAGTGTGGAACCCGTGTTAGGCTGGGTCCATATGTTGCGGTCCCTACGGCGACCCCATATGTGTATTCTTCCACGATACGGCTCCCCAAAGTGAGCCCGTGTCTTCCCTTGGCAGAGTCCTGCCGTCACTGTAAATTGGTGTGTCTCCCCCCTCTCTAGGCTGGAGCCACCCCAGTGACATTCCATATGTTATACTGCCCGGCCCTCCGCCCAGTTCATATGTGTATTTCCCCCCCCCCCTTTTCGGGTTGGTTGGGCTTCCGCAGCGTCCCTTCCTTCCAATGTTGGGCACGCTTTCCCAGTGTTACCAAGTCTAACTGAGTGGGTCTTGTGGAACAGCAGCGACTTCCTGGCCTAAGCCCTGTCCTTTTCCGCTAGAACGTCGGGAGGATCAGAAGGCTTTTGTCTAGGCACTGGAAGGTGGCCGCGTTAGTGGCGTGTTCAATGGTTGATCCCATTTCAGTCGGCGTCGACTACGTCCGACGTTATCGACTGAAAGGGAACGTCCTGGTTGCGTATGCAACCCACCGTTCCCTGAAGGAGGGAACGGAGGACGTAGTCCCCTTGCCACTACCGCTGGACCACCGCTGACTCCGAGTTACGCTCGGCTCCTCAGCGAAAAGCAAATGGTGCGTGCATCCACTTCCGTATTTATACCCGCGCTGCGGGGCGGAGTGTGAGATGCAAATCTCGCACGCCAATGTGTATTGGCTCGTTCAATAATACTCGAAGACGATAGGCTCCCTAGCGTGATCCCATTTCAGTCGGCGTCGACTACGTCCTCCGTTCCCTCCTTCAGGGAACAGTGGGTTGCATACGCAACCAGGACGTTCTTCCTTTTTTACTCTTAGAGTTTGTTTGTACAGTCTAAGGGTTTCGTGATATTGATTGCGGAGTTCTTCATTGTCAGGATCTCTGTGTTTTTGATTTGAAAGATTTCGTACCGTTGTTCGGATATTTTTGCACTCACAGTCAAACCACATTTCTTTGGTGTTTTTTGGTTTCCTTTTTGATGATTTATTTTTCAAATTGCACATGGACGCTGATTGGTTGAATATTTTGATAATGTCACTAAGTGCCAGATTTATGCCTAATTTATTTTGTGAATATGTGTTCATTATGAATTTGTCCAATAATAATTTGATCGTTTGACTTTCTATTGCATTTTGGTAATTTTCTGTGCTGTTATTTGTCCACTTGTAGGGTGGTTGCAGCCTCAGTAAATGAGAGGGCTTTCTGTGTGATTCATTGCTGTGAGTTTGTCTGAAATAAAGTGTCATTTTACAGTGGTCTGACAGAGGTGTTTGAGGACTGACTGTGAATGCCCTGAGATGCACTGGGTCAATGTCTGTGATGAAGTAATCTACAGTACTGTTACCCAGGAAAGAATTAAAGGTGTAACAACCAAAAGAGTCTCCCCGTATACGACCGTTCACTATATACAGGCCCAGTGATCGACAGAGCTCTAGGAGGTTTTTACCACTTCTGTTTGTGTATTTGTCATAATTGTTTCTGAGGTGGTATGAGGGCAGAGAGTGGCTGGTGTTTGTGATATATTTGTCTCCCTGTGTATTGACAAAGTCTGGTTCATTTCCAGTTCTGGCATTTAGATCGCCACACTTTAACACATTCCCTTTTGTCTGGAAATGGCTGATCTCATCCTGCAGGATGGAGAAGGTTTCTTCATTATAATAGGGTGACTCAGCTGGGGGAAGGTATATAGCACACAAGAATATGTGACGGTCTGTGGAGACGATGTCTTTGTGGATTTTTAACCAGATATTATTTTTTACGTTTTGTATAGCTGTGATTGAGTCTATGAGTTGTGCTCTATACCATATCAGCATTCATCCTGACTCTCTGCCCTGAGTCACCCCTCTTAGTTTCGTTGATGGTAAAACTATTTCCCTAAATCCAATTGGGCAGCCAGTGGACAAATCTCTTACATTCCATGTTTCCTGTAGTATTATAATGTCAGAATTCAGAATTTCTTTTTTAAAGTCTGAATGTTGGCTCTTGATACCAAAAACAGAGGACCTCAGTCCTTGAATATTCCAACATGTGACTTTCAGGGAATATGAGCTCATTAAATAATCACATTTGTTATTTCAAAACAAGACAGACATCAGTATATTGAATTGACAAATCAAGAAGAATATTATATAAAATATTATGATCCAAGAAATTAAGTTAAATGTATAAATTAGGTCAAATAAATACTAAAAATATATCATATTCATATAATATATACATATATACATAGGCCTATATATATATATATACATATATACATACACACATAGGCTATACATACATATACATACACACACACACACATACTATACACACACACATATATATATATACATACACACACTTTTTTTAAAAATAATACAAGGTTGTTTTTTTTAATAATATGAGGTTTCTAAATATCTGATAAAATGAGTATAAATATTTGCATATTTCAATGCAAAAGTATAACCGTCAAGTAAACCTAACTTAACTATTCCTCTAACCAACCCGTCTCACAAAGCTTGTATCAGGAGATTTAAAGCAGATTTTGCTGATTTGAGTTTCACATAATATCTAAAAATCCTTGAAACATGCCAAAATTGTCTGCAAAAGAAATTAAGATGTTTTCATACATTCATATTTTAAGATGAACTGAACTGAAAAAAATCAACGTTGATAACATGTTGTTAATGACAATTAAAAGTAATTTACATTAAACATTTTAACTAAAAATATCAATATAGCTTTTTTTAAGCAGCAAAAAAATTGCGTTTGTTACGCTGGCAATCTCGATGACGTCACTGGCATGGTAGGACCTGCGAAGGTATATAGGCAACAGCTGCAGGTCCTATATACGCACGCGAAAATCAGTCATTTTAATGGCATGAGTTACGCATTTGAGCATGTGAGGGACAGGCCAGTAGTATCCGACCACCACCACATGGAGGACGACCAGTTTCAGGCTCCACATACAGTACAGGATCGTTTGGGGGGAAGTGTGTGGGCGCGGGCGCTGCCGGAGCATGGACACCGCACCGGAGTCGATCTGTTGCAGAGAGGGCAACCTTGAACATTTATTGATTGTTGAAAATGCATCTCCATGCACTGTTCATTTCGAATGCTGTGCGGTGAGAGAGACGTGTTGGAGGAGGCTAAGCTATCTCTAAGGGATGTCCGAGCTGAGACGCTGGAGCGCCCCAAAAGTAGCTGGTATGTTACAGTGTATTTTACGCAGTGGCGGCTGGGCTAGGCTAGGCTAACTTATATCCCTTTCTAAGGCTGCTTAGGTTAACAGCGTACCGGTGTTGTGCCGAATTTTGACCCCCGCCAAATTACTACCCCCCTAGCATTGGTAGGTTTAGGATTAGTTGTGGGGGAGGGGTTAGGATTAGGGTTAGGATTAGGCAATCAGGTACTGATTTCAACGAGGGGGGTAATAATTTGGCAGGGGGTCGAAATTCGGCACAACACCGGCAGTTCACTCTTTGGGCGAGGGGGCATTTGGGAAGAGGAATAGGATACCAATCCCATCCTGTGCAGTGAACTAACGTTAACGTTACATCTTTTCCCCTCAGCCGAATATCAAGGATTCTAGTATGCGTTGGACTTGTAGCTAAATAAAACATTTGATGTCAGACGCTTCATGTACTCATTGACGTTTTCAACACATCTGTCTCTCGTACCTAGGATTAAACACTAGAAATCACGACTAGAATAATTTTGTTCAGTGCTTGAAGTGGGGGAAAAAGGTGCCGGTACTCTCTTGCACTGGCAAATCATAACATTTTTCTACTATGAAAAACAAAACTTGGAGATATTGCTGGTACAACAACAATTTATTTATAGTTTAATTATAGTTACAATTTTCACTTGTTGTGATTTGTATTTAATGTATTTAAACAAGTGTGTGTGTGTGTGTGTGTGTGTGTGTGTGTGTGTGTGTGTGTGTGTGTGTGTGTGTGTGTGTGTGTGTGTGTGAGAGAGAAAACGGAACTCCTCCAAGTCTGCAAGTCCAAAAATACATTTATGGTGAGATACTATAGGCTACATTTTATTTAATTAAATGCATTTATGGTAAGACTATTATATTTTCATGTCAATCTGTGTTCATTTTGACCACGAACCATGCGCTGTAACTTTAATTCAGCACGTGCAGCACAGCAGAAATAGACTCGGTGTGGAAACGATCTCTGCACTGCTGTATAGGCTACACACCGCTCATGGAACGGATCGCCGGAGCGCATCCGCGTGCCGTGTGAACGCTCTAACCTGTTAATACGGGTGCGGAAAAAATATGCACCACATATGCACTGCAAACGGAGTATATGTGAAACGGGCTTGACACTGACGCTTTTTCTGTCAGTGGTCGAGTACCGGTTACATGCGAGAAGTAGCGGTACGCAAGAAAAAGTGCAGGTACGCTTAAGAGTAAAATGTAGAAGTGCCGGTACTGCGTACCGGTGAGTACCGCCCCACTTCGAGCACTGATTTTGTTGACAAGGCAGGGGGTAGAGAGAAGCTAGCTCTGCTAGTGTTGGTAGGTAACGGAGTAGCTACCATGCCAGTGACGTAGTCGAATGTTGAAATCCAACATGGCGGCGCCCGTGTAACAACAACAACAACATTTTCAACGTACCATTTTATCCCTGTTAACAAATTTTAATAATTTTACCAATGAGAATAAATAAAATGCATCTGTTATACGAACACGAAATACACTTATATTAAAGACACAATCTGTAAAAACAAGTTTTAAGTATCATATACGATATGATATTTCAACGATATTTTAACTGAAAAACAAGACAAAGACTCTCACTAAAAATAGGATTTTTTTTGTTCAACCTCTTTTCAACATGTTTCTGTATATTTGAGGCTCACTACTATCCAACTATTGAAATCTCATTTTGATCATTTGAAATGGTCGATCATGATTTACACAGCAGAATAACTCTGTGACTTCTTCTGTGAAATGTATTTTAGAGTCTCTGAGAGAGATTATCGCATCTCCTGGAGAGATAGTGTGTGTGTTAGTGCACAAGCTGACAGATTACCCATGATTCTCCAGATTACCCATGATTCTCCATCTCTCAGCTGTTTTCTGATCCAGCAGGGGAAAACGATCACTTCATATGATCAACATCACACTCTCACTCACGTCTGAAGCACACACACTGTACACACACTGCACACACACTCAGCTTTAGGTTTGATCAGATCAGCTCTATAGTGATGATTCACTATTCAGTCTTTCAGAGCAGAAATCAGGCTTTACCATCTGAGAAACAACAAATTATGAGAATCATATCAAGAACAATGTTACGCAACTATTGTGAGGACACACACAAACACACACACACACACACACACACACACACTAAAACCAGATTATTTACAGAAAACTGAGAAGTGTTTCATCAGTTCCCATAAATAATGTAAGAGGCGGAGCTGCTTTATATCTTGAGAACACACACACACACACACACACACACACACACACACACACACACACACACACACACACACACACACACACACACACACTCAGAGCACTTTGACTAACTCTCTAACTCTCTCTCTCTCTCTCTCTCTCTCTCTCTCTCTCTCTCACACACACACACACACACGTCAGAGCACTTTGACAAACACTCTCTCTCTCTCTCTCTCTCTCACACACACACACACACACACACACACACACACACCCACACAGAACCCTAGAGTTCTCGTCTCAATTATAAAGAAGCCTTTATGCCAGAAAGGTTCTATATAAGGACAAGTGTTTAAGATGATTGTGGAATACTTTCATGTTCAAATGAAATAACAATTAGAAATGTGGCTTTGGAAACTAGCTGGAATAAAATAAGCTTAATTTCTAAAAATATAGTTAGTTTCAAGTAAAAAATAAATTGTTTCTATGGTTTTAGTTTCGATCTGTTACTTACAGTCTCATTTCTGTGTATCGGAAGATCCAAATGAACTGAAACGAGACAGAAACACACACAAACACACTGTGCACAAACAAATCATTTTACACACATTCAAACGATCTGCTTATCATTATTCACATCTGTCATACGAGTTACACAACACTCGAGATCAGAACCGTCTGTGATCCAGGAAACGAGTCATTGTTATATTGTTACATGTCATATTCATTACGTCCGGCCAGGACTTTATTTGAATTGTAGAGCTATTTCACAACACACACAAACAGACACACACACACACACACACACACACACACACACACACACACACACACACACACACACACACACACACACACACACACGCGCACACACACGCACACACACAAGCACACACACTCAATCTTAGATTTGAAATAATAAATCATCCATAGCTGAAAGTAAAGTTTGTGAGAAAACAGCAGATTTGAGTCCTTCAAAAGTCTCAACATGTTTTACTCTATTTTTGAGAGACATTTTAAAACATTTTACTACCATCTGACTTTATTTTCCTCAGAATTTCGAGTTTATATTTTGCAATATGGACTTGATAAATCACACTTAAGAGTTTTTAACTCCCAATTCACACTTTTTTCTCAGAATTACTGTAAACATGCAATTGCAAGAAAAAAAGTCAGAACTGTGAGATAAAAAGCTGCATTTTTTATAGCACGCGGTAAACAAGCTTCCATAGAATTAACACCCTCATAAAGCAATAAACAACAAAAAAACCTTTAGGATGTACAATTTTATCCCTGATAATACTGACATAAACAGCACATCAGATATTAAAGGGACAGTTTGTGTCCATGTAGCTGATCTATATCATTAGGCTTGGTCAACTTTAAGAAATCTTTGCATTTGTTATTTAATATAATCAGATACACACATGTACATGCTCAGTTTAAAGGTCTGAAGGAGACCGAGGCTAGTCGTCACACTATTTATCTATAATCAATATTTTTCAGTGTTGGTTTATATTTTGACTGTCCATTTCTGTCGAGACACAAACCACAATGTCTAGACTACAAACAGATTTTGAACATTTCAAACAGTTTTCTAGTTTTAAAATAAATCCATGCCACCGCTGGGTCCGGCTCGAGATGCTGGTGTCAATTTTCTGCTTAAAAACCCTAAAGCTTGTGTGTATTTGTGTTTCCAGAGCCGTATCTCCTCGCATTGATGTTTGTGTGTTGAACTTCAGAAGAACCGTGTTCAACCGATGTTGCAAGCGGCACATTTCATTAAACACAGCAAACGGCTGCGTCTCAAACCACAGAGTTCTATCCGTTACACACTTTCACACTTCTAGAAGTGTGGATTATTATAAAGGTGAACAAGTACATAATAAAAACGTTTTTTATTTTACAATCAAAATAAAAAACGTACTAAATTAAAACATAAAAATGTAAAATTAAAATAATAATAATAATAATAATAAAAAAACATGATAAAAATAAAACCATAAAAAATGTCAAAGTAAAATTATCGTGCAAATACAAATTATTGTTTAAAATGAAACACTACTAAAAAAATATAAAAATAAACAAAAACGAATTTAATACTCAAAAAACTAAAATAAATAAAAATAAACAAAAAACAAATTTAATACTCATTTTATAAAAAAAATTATAAAAATGACTAAAATATGAAATCTTTTATTTGAAAAAAAAAACATTTACTAAAAAATATAACATTTTATTGTAAACGATTCAAATAAAAATTCTATGGTGGTGGCATATGAAAAAAAAATCCCTTTTAACTAAACAGCTTTGACATTCAGAATTTTTAACAACTTAATGAAGCTAAAACAGAATGTCTAGTGTTTGGCTCAATTAGGACACACACACACACACACACACACACACACACACACACACACACACACACACACACACACACACACACACACACACACGTTTGATTGTTTAGGCTCTCTTGCCTCTAATGTACATGAACAAGCAAGCAATCTGGGAGTTATCTTTGATTCAGAGTTTAAATTTGATAAGCAGGTAAATTCGGTGGTGAAGGCTGGCTTCTTTCGTTTAAAGGGACAATGTGTAGTTTTTTAGGTATTTTATTATCTAAAATCAATATTTTTATTCATAAATGTGTCCTCAATGGTGTACAAATACCTCTGCCAATGATCTGACTTATCCTCGTAAACGAAGAATTTATTATCTTTATATACATGTGACGGGCAGGCCCACGGAGGCTTCCATTTCGTCCCGCCATCTTGAAAAACTATAATAGCAGAGAGGGTCAAAAACCACTAGACCAACACGTTTCCACAACGCGTTTTCGTTCAGAGCCAGCGTCACGTGACTGAAAGCAGAAACGGAGGAGCAGAGCAGAGAGAGGCGCTTCACGGCCCCGGCAAGTCAGTCAGTGATTCATACTGTAACATTCGTGTGTTCGTTGTGTCAAGTTACAGTTTGTTTGAAATAACAAACCTGTTCACCCGAAGGAAAACTCGACGAAGTGCTATTAGAAGACATCCTGTCATAGCTTTTTGGCACATAACAGCTACCGTAGATGCAACACGCATTTGAAAAAGCGAGGCGCTGGAGAGCACAATTCGTTTGAATGCAAAATACAATTTCACCGCTAGATGGGAGAAATTCATACATAATTCCCTTTATGGCGCATTGCTAAAATGAAACCCTTTTTGTCTTTTAATGATTTGAAGCAGGTTTAGGCTTCTAAGGGATTGAAACTTGCCGGCCCCGAAAAGTTATTAAAGACATCGTTAAAATAGTGACTACAGTGGCTCAATCTTAAGTTTATCAAGTTTATAAACCGTACGTGCGACCATTAAACGCCATTTGAATGTGTTGTTAAATTATTAATATCTCAGCAAGACTTTTTTCATTTATTTATTTCCAGAAAATCCCACAGAATCCCTGAGGAGTTTCTCATCTTCCGGTCGGTGCGCTGGTGTAATGGCCTCATAAACACACGTACACCGACAGCGACTCTCACACTCAATCTTTAACGAACCAGACTTTCAGATGAACAACGATGTTAATCATTCATATGTTAATGAGCAGTTTCTCGAGGGTTAATGAAGAACAACATGAACACTGATCAGATGTCTCATTTACTACAGCTCAGGATTCTACATTAATTATATAAAACAATAATCATTTGGGTTACCACAATGAAAATATTCAACAAAAAAAAACATAATAAGAAAAAACAACAATAGCAGCTCTAGAAACATCATCATCATCATCATCGACATATTCAGAGCAAAAGTTTCTTCATCTTTGGTTTAGAAACGACTGCTGTTCTTTCACAACTACACAAAACTTACAGCAACTATTTCTTCTATTGCTTTAGACTGAGTTCAACTATCAACGCCACACCACCTGCTTTACTTTAAGCTTTTAATCATTTTTTTATAATTATTATTTGAAATGCGTCAAGCAAAGCAGGCTAAAACATGAAAGTTAATTAAAAAAAAGTGTAAAATGTTCAAAATGTATAAAATTAAATTAAAAGAGCATGTTCATAAATTGCAGCAAACTGCTGTACTCTTTTTCCTTGTTGTAAAAAATAATGTAAGTATAAATGCAATCAATACAGGAAAATTATAATTACCTAATTTTTCTCCAAATGAAGAAAATGTGATATCAGGATTCAGTTCCGCCATGTTTTACACACATATACACAATATACAGGTGAACTAAGATGTATTCAAATTAAGGCAAGTGATATTTTTGTACATTCCTACATTTGACAGAAGAAAATCCACAATATGAAGATGTGATAGCTTAATATCTGAGGAAGACGGTCCGTGTTCTTCTTCTGTAATTCTACATCATCTATCCACACAATATTTTCAT
>NW_027508872.1:422500-435000 GCF_051911475.1 Siphateles boraxobius
TTGTATATAGTCCTCTATATAGGCCAGTACATAGTCCTCTATAAAGGCTTGAATATAATCATCTATATAGGCATGTGTATAGTCATCTATATAGGCATGTGTATAGTCCTCTATATAGGCATGTCTATAGTCCTCTATAAAGGCTTGTATATAGTCCTCTATATACGCATGTGTATAGTCCTCTATAAAGGCGTGTATTTAGTCCTCTATATAGGCATGTGTATAGTCATCTATATAGGCCTGTCTATAGTCCTCTATATAGGCATGTCTACAGTCCTCTATAAAGGCTTGTATATAGTCCTCTATATACGCGTGTGTATAGTCCTCTATAAAGGCTTGTATATAGTACTCTATATAGGCCTGTATATAGTCCTCTATAAAGGCTTGAATATAATTATCTATATAGGCATGTCTATAGTCATCTATAAAGGCTTGTATTTAGTCCTCTATATAGGCATGTGTATAGTCATCTATATAGGCATGTGTATAGTCCTCTATAAAGGCGTGTATATAGTCCTCTATATACACATGTGTATAGTCCTCTATAAAGGCTTGTATATAGTCATCTATATACGCATGTGTATAGTCCTCTATAAAGGCTCATATATAGTCCTCTATATAGGCCAGTACATAGTCCTCTGTAAAGGCTTGAATATAATCATCTATATAGGCATGTGTATAGTCATCTATATAGGCATGTGTATAGTCCTCTATATAGGCATGTCTATAGTCCTCTATAAAGGCTTGTATATAGTCCTCTATATAGGCATGTGTATAGTCCTCTATAAAGGCGTGTATATAGTCCTCTATATAGGCATGTGTATAGTCCTCTATAAAGGCGTGTATATAGTCCTCTTTATAGTCATGTGTAAAGTCATCTATCTAAGCCTGTATATAGTCCTCTATATAGGCATGTCTACAGTCCTCTATAAAGGCTTGTATATAGTCCTCTATATACGCGTGTGTATAGTCCTCTATAAAGGCTTGTATATAGTCCTCTATATAGGCCTGTATATAGTCCTCTATAAAGGCTTGAATATAATCATCTATATAGGCATGTGTATAGTAATCTATATAGGCATGTGTATAGTTCTCTATATAGGCATGTGTATAGTCCTTTATAAAGGCTTGTATATAGTCCTCTATATATGTATGTGTATAGTCATCTATATAGGCATGTGTATAGTCCTCTATATAGGCATGTGTATCGTCCTCTGTAAAGGCTTGTATATAGTCCTCTATATACACGTGTGTATAGTCCTCTATAAAGGCTTGTATATAGTCCTCTATATACGAATGTGTATAGTCCTCTATAAAGGCTTGTATATAGTCCTCTATATAGGCCAGTGCATAGTCCTCTATAAAGGCTTGAATATAATCATCTATATAGGCATGTGTATAGTCGTCTATATAGGCATGTATATATTCCTCTATATAGGCATGTCTATAGTCCTCTATAAAGGCTTGTATATAGTCCTCTATATACGCATGTGTATAGTCTTCTATAAAGGCGTGTATATAGTCCTCTATATAGGCATGTGTATAGTCCTCTATAAAGGCGTGTATATAGTCCTCTATATAGGCATGTGTATAGTCATCTATATAGGCCTGTATATAGTCCTCTATAAAGGCATGTCTACAATCCTCTATAAAGGCTTGTATATAGTCCTCTATATACGCATATGTATAGTCCTCTATAAAGGCTTGTATATAGTCCTCTATATACGCATGTGTATAGTCCTCTATAAAGGCTTGTATATAGTCCTCTATAAAGGCTTGTATATAGTCCTCTATAAAGGCTTGAATATAATCATCTATATAGGTATGTGTATAGTAATCTATATAGGCATGTGTATAGTCATCTATATAGGCATGTGTATAGTCCTCTATAAAGGCTTGTATATAGTCCTCTATATATGCATGTGTATAGTCCTCTATATAGGCATGTGTATAGTCCTCTATATAGGCATGTGTATGGTCCTCTATATATGCATGTGTAAAGTCCTCTATAAAGGCTTGTATATAGTCCTCTATATATGCATGTGTATAGTCCTCTATATAGGCATGTGTATAGTCCTCTATATATGCATGTGTAAAGTCCTCTATATAGGCATGTGTATAGTCCTCTATATAGGCATGTGTATGGTCCTCTATATAGGCATTAGGCCACTGTCGGTAAGCTAAAAGAGGCCTAGAAATAGGGTTTCGTTCCACCCAGTGGGGCACTACCTACTTTTTTTTATTTTTAACATCAGAAATATATAGATGTTCCTTAGGAAAAAGTTCTCCGCACACAACCTTGCAGTTTTTGAGAAAAATTATGCTAAAGGTGCCCATTTTGAAAAAAAGGGAAAACATTGGGAATTTTTCTCTTTCAAACATGTTTATCATATAAACCCAAAAATACCGAATTACCTAATTACCAAATTATTTTTGTACTTGAAGTACAAAATAAACCAGTTTGAAATGTGTGATATACCTGAAGTTAATATCTAGGCACAGTAAACATGATACAATTATCAAGAAAACTTCTACTGTAGCATTAACATCCCAATTACTTCTCATTATGTTTTTCCAATTCAAAGGTAATATTTGAGGTAAAATCTGAATAACAAATAGAATTAAGCCAAAATATAATATATAAAAAAACACTTTTCAAAATAACACATTTAATGGTGAATTATCAATTCGCATACAGGAGCAGTAACTGCACTACATGAACACTGTAAAAAAATATATTACATGCAGTCTACTTAAAAAAAAATATGGTAATAATATTACATGTATTATATTTGAGTAGATTTTAAGGTTTGTTTTTATAGTTAAATGTACCCGAATAAATTAAGTCAAATTTCCTAAATTATTTAGTCTATGGCACATGATGAATTTAATATTATTAATGGAATGTGCTTTTTTAATTTAAGTTGTCTCACAAATTAATCAAGCCGAATTTACTCATTTGTATTAATGAAATTGACTTAATTATAACATTTACTGCCTTTTTCAGGTTAAGATAATAATGAATACATAATGCACTTTTTGTTATCAAAAATGCTTTTATTCTGTATTTTTTGCACAAATAAAACAAATCTATATAAAATGTAAGCCAGCAGTTTTAAGATATGAAAAATAAAAGCTAAAAATGCTAACATTTTCCATGTCATTGAGAAAGATAATTTTGTTACACAAAAACATGTGCATACAAATTTCTGTTGGAAAAGTCAAATTTTTGACTAAAACTTGTGAATAACTTGTAGCAAAACATATAAAATATTTTGTACTTGTTGAAAGCTTGTATGTAGAACAATATTAAACGTTCATCAATCAATGCAGGGTTTTTTTCAGCAGAACTTGGTCATAATGCATTGTCTCAATCTAAGTCATGAGTTTGTTTTTAAGTGTTATAACTTCGGGGAAAACATGCAAACATCCAGTTCCAAGAAGAGCTTCTGAAATGCCTCAAAAGTGTGCCTCAGTTGTTTCAGGTAGGTGAGGTTTAGTGCATACGTGAGTCCAAGAAGAACAGCACAGGCTCTTGCCAGATTTTCCAAGCCATGCCATGACTTGCATCCCCTCCAAGATGATGCAGAAATCCTCCTGATAATCCCTCTTGCAGATGGCAAGTGCTGCTGGATATCTCCATTGTCACACTGTAAAACAAACATTAAAGAAGTATTTTTATCTTGTCTGTCTCATTAAAAGTCTGTCCATAATTATAAAGTTGATTTGTGTACGGTTGTAAAAATTTCTTATAACAGCTTAAGACAACTACAATTAAACCATTATAGTTTGTTTTCTTTGTAATCACACCACAAAGACTTTCACAATAACATAAGTACAGTTTCACCAATGTATAGTGTATTCCGGAAGAAAATATAAAATAAATGTAAAATTACATTTGGTGGTTAGGGTTAATAGATTAAGTTAACATGTAGTTGCAGTTACTTATAGTCAGTAGAAAGTCTAAAGTGGACCATCAAAATAAAGTGTTACCTTTTTTCATATAGTGGCTGACAAAAATCTATTTTGTGTTAAATATTTTCACATTAGCTTTATATTATTTAATTTGAAAAAAGATTATTGTTTAAGTTGCATTTCTATTTTTATAAATAAAAACAATGTACAAATACATTTCTCAAAACCCCATAAATATATAGAATAATTCTAGTCAATTACATTGTAGCTACTCTTGGATGAGGTCATCTTCTTTTTCTCCCAGATAACAGATCAAGCAACGGAGGACAACGTCTCTCATCATGTCAATGTTTTACTCGAGATTCTGATGTGACAAAAGTTTGTAAATTAGCATCACCCAAAAATAATGAAAAAATATTATGTTATGAAAGTAACTTACCTGCAGCATGGGATCAATAGCTAGCTCCGTAGTGTCCGACGTTTTGAGCCATTCCTTCACACATTGCTTGATTTTTTTCCCATCGGACTTCAGTAAAGGGCTGCGGACCTTTCCCACCATCTTTTCCGACATGAACAATACACTTTACGAGTGTTAATCGAGCTTGATCGCCGCTATCAGATGAAGATGCGCTGCTTACGTCCTCCATGTTTACATGTGCGTAGTGATATTGGCTTGATTTTGGCTCTGACCTACTGACATTCTCGATGGTGATTGGTTGAAAATCTATCTAAACAGTTTTATATGTCTCAATACGCAGTCTATATAGTGCGCCAATAAATTAACTTTTCTCATTAACTGCAGGATAATGCGTGGAGAACTTTTTGCTTGGAAACCTTTTATTAACGTTGAACATATTGAGCAAAAGAAAATGTAGTGCCCCGTTTGTCGGAACGAAACTGAACAATACAGCTCACGTACAGCGGCCTACATGTATACTGTCTAGTAAATAGCTAGGTCAATAGTCAGGTCTTAAGTCTTGTATATATTCTAGTAAATAGTCCTGTATAACTGTCCTGTAGACCTGGTATATAGTTAAGTCTACAGTCTTGTGTATAGACCGGAATGTAGTCCATGGAAATAGTCTGGTTCATATTCTGACCAAGAACCAATTAGACATTCTGACTGACATGGACAATGACCAAACACAGTTGATGTTTTTATGTAGCATTTAGTGGTGAGTAAATCTGAAGTCAGAACAGACACGGCTCATGACATATGAACTCACATTAGCAGCAGATCCCAGTGTGAGCTGGCTCATCTGTGGTGTTAGTGGAGTCATCATGGTCACTGGTGGAACCGATACACCACTGTGATCGAGTCCTGGACTGATGATCGATCCCTACACACACACAGACCAGGTTTTTAACCACTTGTTTTTACAGACTGAGTTTGAGTTGTGTAAAAATAAATTAAACTTCACGACAGCACACACTGATATTGATTTAGTGAATATAAACGTTGGTTATGGTTGGCTGATTCCACATTATGAGGCCGATCTGGAAAAATTCATCTGTCCGGCTTTAATTCGGTGACAGAATGTGAGCTGAATAAAGTCAATAAATGATTTAAACGCTCAAGAAACAGCATGAGAAACATGGAAAAGAATGTGTGTATCTTAAGGTGGGTCTCACCGCAGTTGTGTCAAAGTAACTCATATTGAAACAAAGAAACAACCTTCATGTGTAAAACTCCTCAGGAATGCAATGTTCTCTCAATCACATCAGAAAAATCCCCCCCCCCATGTCCACTTATAATGCACAGTCAAGGTTTCTTGCACCAAAACACATTTTTAGTTTTTCAATTTCAAATTTCAGCCTCTCTAATGCTTACAGTTAAACCGTAACTGCTACTGTGAGTTATTTAAACAAGTTATTAGTTGACTGGGTTTTATTTTGGGCTTTTTAAATTTTTATTGATTGTTTACTGTTTTATTATTTGGTTGCACTTTGTGATTTTATCTGTGAAAAGCACTCTGTAAATAAACTTTACTTACTTACTTACTTTAAGACACATATAAAAGGTCTGGAGAAGAAAGGTGAGAGGTCACTTACTGTCGGTTGCATGACATACTGATGTTGGGGCATCCATGCCGTACTCTGAACCTGTGAGCAACAAAAAACACAAACATGTGTTCAAAAAACATAAACACACACACACTCAAAAACACTCACACACACACTCTCACACTCTATCACACACACACACACACACACACACACACACACACACACACACACACACACACACACACACACACACACACACACACACACACACACACACACACACACACACACACACACACACACACACACACACACACACACACACACTAAAGGTTCTGTAGATGATCTACACAAGATGAACGTAACCGGATCAAAAATCAAACAAACAGATATAATATATATATATATATATATATATATATGAAATGCATCATTTCACAGATATGAATGGTTTCATTTTAACATTTTTGCTTAATTAGTAGTGTAAATCTGCGTTTGCTGTGAACAGACCGGAGAACAGAAGACGATGTTCCTCTGCTCTGAGACTGATAAATCAATCTGAGAGTGATGGATTACAGCTCTTCTTCATCTGACAGCGCCTTCTCCTCCAGTTTTCTCATTTGTTAGTAAAATCTCTTGTTCAATATGACCGTCAGAGCAACAACTGAATCCGGAGACAGTTGATTCCTCACACACACGCACACACACGTATTTATGAAGACTATGTGGAGGTGAAGGTGTCTGTCCCTGATCATATTCATTACATGAACTCAAACGTGTTTCCAGCTCACAGGAGATCAAAGCGTGTGTGTTTGACATGTGGAATCTCACACACACACACACACACACACACACACACACACACACACACACACACCTGATAAGTCGACACAGGTGAAGCGGTGATGAACGGAGTGATAGACGCCTGCGCGATCATCCGGTTAGTAGTGATACTATATGGAGAGGAGTAGAAACTGCAGAGACAAAGACAGGTTTATGTTCAGAGCAGAGATTTATTATAAGTGTGTATACACAAATACATATATACTGTATATATATATATATATATACACACATCATTACACACACACACACACACACATATATATATATATATATAATGTAAGTTATAACTTGGATTTATAATTATTAAATCCACGTACTAAATTCACTTTTACTATAATAGTATTTCAATGATACTCATAGATATACACACTAGATGTCGCCTTGGGGTTCTTAGCATGCGTGGATTCATGGATGATGATGGACTTTTGTGCTGCATATGGATGTTCACATGAACCAAATCTAAAAACCAGACAGCAAGGGATTACATTTGACAAGAATGAGAAATTTTGTAATTTTTTTTTAAAAATTCTGGACTCAATGATAAATATATGTCTGACCGTTGGAACGAACCAAAAAAACTAGAAAATCGCATTCATGACGCATTTTCCTACATTGACGCTGATGCATTAAAGAGGAGGGGCTCCCCTTTTCCATGATGGCGGCTCTATTGACGCATTCGTTCCAATGAACCGCCGTAGCCAAAGCGACATCTAGTGTATATATCTATGAATGATACTAAATTAACAGGGTTTAAATGATGCATTTATACACGCTTCAGTGACATTGGCTGCGTCCTGTAGGCTGCGCTGTGGAGCTCGACCTGTAAATAATCAGAGCTGACAGGAAGTGATCTCGTATCAGACAGGATGTTTCATTAGGAGACAGACACAGGAAAAAGGAAGTGAGGGATTTCCTGTAAGCAAAACACACTGGGAGAGGCAATCTTTCCTCCTGTCTCTCTCTCTTCTCATCTGTCTGTACAAGTGTGTGTGTGTGTGTGTGTGTGTGTGTGTGTGTGTGTGTGTGTGTGTGTGTGTGTGTGTGTGTGTGTGTGTGTGTGTGTGTGTGTGTGTGTGTGTGTGTGTGTGTGTGTGTGTGTGTGTGTGTGTGTGTGTGTGTGTGTGTGTGAGAGACGTACCCGTTCTGCATGACGGCAGGCTCGTATGCGAGTGTCATTCCCGTCTGCAGAGACACACAAGAGTGTTAATATATGACAGCGTGTGAACAGTGGCTGTCAGTCTCTTTCTAATCCTGTTTCAGCTGAAGAGTGTCAATCAATAACATGAGCGATAATACATTTATACATGACTGTTTATGATAATGAGAGCGAGTTTAAAGGGATAGTACACCCAAAAATTAAAATTATCCCATGATTTACTCTCCCTCAGGTCATCCTAGGTGTATATGACATTCTTCTTTCAGAAGAATACAATCAAAGTTATATAAAAAATGTTCTGGCTCTTCCCAGCTTTATAATGGCAGTGATGACTGTTTCTGTTTTGTCCATAAAAGTGCATTTATCCATCATAAAAGTGAATATATCTATCATAAAAGTGAATCTAACCATCATAAAAGTGCATCTATCCATCATAAAAGTGCATCTATCCATCATAAAAGTGCATCTAACCATCGAAGTGATGAGTTTGTGTAAGAAAAATATCCATATTTAAAACTTTGAAGTAACTTATGAAGTAAAATAGCCTGCTTCCGGCCAAACGAACATGTGGATTTGACTTCAGTCTAAGACGCACTACGCTACTTCTGGCGTCACTGTCACGGTATACTGATCCAATGTTTCCTTCTCGTCTCGTGTTTATGTTGTGGTATGAAAGCACGTGTGTAGTGGGAGTGATTGTCTTGTCATTCCTTGATCCGCTCCAGCTGATCATCATCATTCATCACCAGCTACAGTTAATCTCCCTCATTACCTGTCCACACCCGTGTCTTATCCTGAGCCTGTATCTGTTCCAATAAATTCTGAGTACTGCATTTGCTTCCTGTTCTCTTTGCCGATCATGACAGTCACAAGTTGCGCAAGTTGAACTTTAGCCGTAAGTGGAGACTGCGTATGTTTGTTTTGCCAGAGGCTAGTTATTTTACTCATAAAGTTTTAAATATGGTTATTTTTCTTACACAAACGCATGGCTTTTAGATGATGGGTGAGTAAATCATGGGCTACTTTTCATTTTTGGGTGAACTATCCCTTTAAAACTATTATTACCAGATGTGACATGTTTTCAGCGGCATGTAATTTATGAAAATGCTATTCGACTCGACAAAATCACAGCCAATCAGAACTCACATGATGCTTGATATTATGCATGCAAAATAATTTTGGATCAATTAGATTTCAATGTGGGCGGAGCTACAGAGTGAAAACACAAATAATGTGAGTGAGTGTTAGTGTGTGTGTGAGTGAGTGTGAGTGTGGGTGAGTGTGAGAGTGAGTGTGAGTGAGTGTGAGTGAGTGAGTGAGTGTGTGAGTGAGTGTGTGAGTGAGTGAGTGAGTGTGAGAGTGAGTGAGTGAGTGTGAGAGCGAGTGAGTGAGTGAGTGAGAGTGAGTGTGTGTGAGTGAGTGAGTGAGTGAGTGAGTGAGTGAGTGAGTGAGTGAGTGTGTGAGTGAGTGAGTGAGTGAGAGTGAGTGAGTGAGTGTGTGAGTGAGTGAGTGAGTGTGTGAGTGAGTGAGTGTGTGAGTGAGTGAGTGAGTGTGTGAGTGAGTGAGTGAGTGAGAGTGAGTGAGTGAGTGTGTGAGTGAGTGAGTGAGTGAGTGAGTGAGTGTGAGAGTGAGTGAGTGAGTGTGTGAGTGAGTGAGTGAGTGTGTGAGTGAGTGAGTGTGTGAGTGAGTGAGTGAGTGAGTGAGAGTGAGTGTGTGAGTGAGTGTGAGTGAGTGAGTGAGTGAGTGAGTGAGTGAGTGAGTGTGTGAGTGAGAGTGAGTGAGTGAGTGAGTGAGTGAGTGAGTGTGTGTGTGAGTGAGTGAGTGAGTGAGTGAGTGAGTGTGTGAGTGAGTGAGTGAGTGTGTGAGTGTGTGAGTGAGTGAGTGAGTGAGTGTGTGTGTGTGAGTGAGTGAGTGAGTGTGTGTGTGAGTGTGTGAGTGAGAGTGAGTGAGTGAGTGAGTGAGTGTGTGTGTGAGTGAGTGAGTGAGTGAGTGAGTGAGTGAGTGTGTGTGTGAGTGAGTGAGTGAGTGAGTGAGTGAGTGAGTGAGTGTGAGAGTGAGTGAGTGAGTGTGAGAGTGAGAGTGAGTGAGTGAGTGTGTGAGTGAGTGAGTGAGTGAGTGTGTGTGTGAGTGAGTGAGTGAGTGAGTGAGTGAGTGTGTGAGTGAGTGAGTGTGTGAGTGTGTGAGTGAGTGAGTGAGTGAGTGAGTGAGTGTGTGTGTGTGAGTGAGTGAGTGAGTGTGTGTGTGAGTGTGTGAGTGAGAGTGAGTGAGTGAGTGAGTGAGTGTGTGTGTGAGTGAGTGAGTGAGTGAGTGAGTGAGTGAGTGAGTGAGTGAGTGTGTGTGTGAGTGAGTGAGTGAGTGAGTGAGTGTGAGAGTGAGTGAGTGAGTGTGAGAGTGAGTGAGTGAGTGAGTGAGTGTGAGAGTGTGTGGGTGTGAGTGATCTCACCTCTCCTTCCCTCCATGCTCGGCCGTTCTGTGTATATTTACTCTGTGTTTGTCTTTTCTTCTGACCGCCGTCAGCAAACTTACACAGCAGCGGCTCAGACGGTCCTGCAGAGAGAGAGAGAGAGAGAGGGAGAGAGAGAGAGGGAGAGAGAGAGAGAGAGAGAGAGAGAGAGAGAGGGAGAGAGGGAGAGAGAGAGAGAGAGATAGATAGAGATAGATAGAGATAGAGATAGAGATAGAGAGAGAGAGAGAGATAGAGATAGAGATAGAGATAGATAGAGATAGAGATAGAAGTTGAATAATAATCATCACTTCCTGTCCAGTTTAAGCTTGAACTGATCAATCCCGATAGCTCAAATACTTCTCATCCAATCATCTGAGCAGAATTTAGAGCCCTAGACTCTTACTGGACGATGATTATTGACTCATTTGGGTCACAGTTCATTGAGAAGCATCTGAGACCAAGGAGAAACCAAGAACTCTGTGAGCTTTAAAAGAGCAACATCTGAGCAATAACATCCATAAATCAGCAATTTCTCCAGTCATGTTAGTTACAGTGTGTATTAGAGATCTTTCTGGCCATGAGAAACAACACAAGCATCATTTCACCAGCTCATTCATCAAGACTGATGCGGGAGCTTTGACAAATGACAACTTTTATGCCGATACTGAGTAGAACACAGAGAGTCACTGGTACCTGGGATGCCGGGAGGAGTTTTGAGATATTTTCCATTGAAATTTTGTATGACAACTTCACATTTCTCTGTGGATTCCATCCTGAAGAAGTAAATACACACATGACAGACATTCACACACACGACCGGAACAAAACGGACAGCAGGAAATCACAACGTTGTGTTTTGTTTTGTTAGTCAGAAGCTGTAAAACAAATTCTGATAAATTTACGGTAAAAACAAATCGGCAGCTGTGGTTGCCAGAAATTTACCGTGAAAAATATGGTAGCAACATTTTAGGCTTTACAGACTTAACTTATATTTACAGTAAAAAAAAATTATTTCACTATATGATATTATGTTAATTTACTAACCTATTGAAGTACTTATATCTGTTTTGTACCATTGTAATACACTGACAACCACCAATCACAGTGGAGATGAGAGTCACATGATGAATCAAAGATTATTACAACCAGCCTTTCGATAAGAAAGTTAATAATAATGTATAGAAGCTGCACAGTGTCATTCACACAAACACTGAACACCATCATGGTAACACACATGAAATTGAAAAAATGCAATAAGCGTTAATTTAACAACGTTAAATGTAACATAAAACCCTATTGTACATAACGGATTAGAAAAAATATAAGAAAAAATATGAAGAAACAGCTATTTCAACAAAATTACATCAAATGTGAAGTGCCACGCAGGGAATTGTGGAAATGTCAATTTGCGTTTTTTCACTTTAAATTATACAATGACTTGTTCTTTTTCATTTCCAAAAACTGTAAATAAAATAAAATAAAAATAAAACTGTTACCGGTATTTTACTGTAAAATTACATTAAATGTACTGTTTAATCTATCACAGTTATTTACCGTATACAGTACGGAAACTTTCTATTAACCAATTAAAAAAAGTTTCTCTGTAGCATTTTTACTTTTACCATTAAAATCACAATAATTTTTTTATAGTTGAGCCTCATTAGCACAGAATAAAACCACATCCTGAAAACACCTTATTTAAAGTCTATTAAATACTCTGTCTGCTGAGGTTATAACATATAAACACACACACACACACACACACACACACACACACACACACACTCAGCGCTGGTTTACCTGGCGAAGCCGACGCCTCTGCTCGCGCCGCTAGCGTCTCGTAACACACGTGTGGAGATCACATGACCGAAGGGTCGAAGCACCGCCTCCAGCTCCTGTTCATCCATAGAGACGGGCAGATTAGACAGGTACAGGTTAGTGGGGTCCTGCTCCTGCTGCTACAGACACACACACACACACACACACACACACACACACACACACACACACACACACACACACACACACACACACACACACACACACACACTGATCACTCATGTGACTTAAACACTCGCATTTTATGCTGTAATTGACATTCTTTGAAAGATTAAAATTGGTAAAATGTTG
>NW_027508872.1:437500-457500 GCF_051911475.1 Siphateles boraxobius
AAAATTTATATAGCACATTTAAAAACAACCACAGTTGACCAAAGTGCTTAACAATGACAAGATCCACACAAATAAACAGAAAACAACACAGTAGAGAATGTCTCAGTCACAAAACTCAACTCGAAATAAAAGCTAAAGAATACAGGTGGTCTTAAGCAATGACTTCAACATGTCAGCAGTCCTCGCTGTTCTTATATGAAACGGTAGATTATTCCAGAGATAAGGACCAGCACTGAGAAGGCTCGGTCACCTTTATTTTTCAACCTGGACCTCGGAACATCTGATTGAAATAACCTCGGTGCTTTGACAGGAGAGCGGACGTGTAAAAGTTCTGATAAATAAGAAGGCGCCAACCCATTCAAAATCTTAAAAACAAGCAATAAAATCTTAAAATCAATCCTGAAACGGACAGGAAGCCAGTGGAGCGAGGCCAACACCGGAGTAATGTGTTCACGCTTTTCAGTCCCAGTTAGGAGACGAGTTGCTGCATTCTGGACTAACTATAAATGATGAAGAGATGACTGATCCAGTCCAACATATAAAGAGTTACAGTAATCTAGCCTAGACGTAATTACTCTTTCAAAATCTTTGCACGGCAGGTAGGGCTTGACTTTAGCCAACAATCTCTGTTGAAAGAAACTGGCTCTTACAACAGAACTAGGCTAATCTGTTTTTCAAATTTAAAAGTACTGTCAAATATCACACCGAGATTCTTAGTAAACGGATGAATGTGTGATCCTAACGAGCCAATAGCATCTACACAAGCACGTATATCCCCAGGGCGACCAAACACAACCTCAGTCTTATTTTCGTCAAGACAAAGACAATTCTGATCTAGCCATATTTTTAAGTCTCTCATGGGCAAATAGATTTGTACATCATCTGCATAACAATGATAGTTAAAAATGGACCCCAAAGGCAACATGTACAACGAAAACAGCATGGGTCCCAATATGGACCCTTGGGGAACACCACAAGTAAAAGGAGCAACGGATGAAGAAAATTCACCAAGGTGAACAGAAAAACTCCTATTTGTCAAGTACGATTGGCAGCAGTTAAATCCAAAAGCACTAAGACAGCAGATTTACCCGAGTCAACAGCTAGAAGAAGATAGTTAAAAACTCTTAAAAGAGCAGTTTCGGTACTTTGCCGGGGCTTAAACCCAGACTGGAATTTTTCGTAGATACTACAATCATCTAAAAACAATTGAAGTTGTTTCAAAACCACTCTTTCCAAGATTTTCGATAAAAAAGGAAGTTTAGAAATAGGTCAAAAATTAGCCAAAATTGAAGGATCCAGATTATTATTTTTTTAACAGCGGTTGCACAATGGCATGTTTAAAATCAGCTGGAACACACCATGAGAGAGTGCTGAAAGTGCTTGAGAACGATTTTCCCTCAGTGGTGCAACAGAGTCTAATATCTCAGTACAAGTACAGTCAGATAGGAAGATAAGTTAATCTACACTGAGATTACAGTCATACAGATGATACAACGAGTCTTTAAAAGCAACAGAAAACTGTGAGGCAGTTAAAGGGTTCATTGAACACACACTGCGTGCAGGAGCACCAGAGGAAATCCCAGAACCGGGAACAGCCACAGTAAATAAGACCTGAAAGATCTGAAAGATCTGAAATACATGTGTAGCATATTTCACTAATGGCTATACATAAACCATACGACAACACAAGGTCCAAAGTGTTTTACCTTAAGACGTTTCTCCTGAGAAAAACACTCCAGTTATCAAACAGGATTAAGGGATCTTTTCTTTCAATTTCTTTCCATAAAATAGCTAATATTTAAGAATATGAATGTTCTACTTCTGGATCACATCCACTGTAAAAGAAATGGTTTTAAAACAATATATAGATTTTTGTAGTAAGTCTTACAAGAACAGTACTACTACTTGAAACATGTCAAAATTCTGTTACTTGTTGATACTTTGCAAAATTTGCTAGTAATTTTATTAGTGAAAATTGTTTCTAAACTATAATAAATATTTGCACTTTAAAATCCCACTTTTGCAGAAAATACAGGAAAAAAAGGCATTCAAATAAAAAAAATAATTATTTTTTATGGCCATTAGTATGAGTAACTTAAAATATTAAACAGCAAGAACTTACAATATCACTAATGATGCACTTTGGGCAAGACATAGTGACAAATATTACATCCACATAAATATTTGCATTATCAAATTTAATAAATGTAGCTTTATGTGGCGTTTTTGATTATATTTTATGTAAAACGAAAGTCACCATTACAGTAATTAGTGTCTCTCGTTGGTTTATACAACTTGTTCTTGTTTCATATTTTATTTCAGTTAAAGTTTACGTAACAAACTATCGCTGTGTCCAAATATTCCATACTATATACATGCGAAAAACTAGTGAGCCGAATAATGTCCGAATTAATAAAACAGTAGGCGAAAAGATACTGTAGGTCACATGACCGGATGAAGTACGTCTGGATTTCATTCATTCTATAGAGAACACACTTTTTTAACAGTTGCGATGTAAGTTTCAAACCAAATATAGTACCTACTATACAGTACGAGATTTCAGACGCATTGCCTGTTATAACTACTCCAAATAAACAAGTGTGTGTGTGTTTATGTTTACAAGTGAAATTATAATATATGTGTGTGTTCTCTAGAGGTTTGTTCAGTACATGTAAACAACACGCAGAATATATTTGCTCTAAAACACAAGCTCATTATCATAAACATTAATATGCAAATATATAACCCACATAAAAATGACCATAATGATCATTGTTTCATCTAAATCACCATTACTGCAGTAAAACTATAATAAATCACGATGATATCTCCCTTAAGACACTTTTATAGTCTTTCTGTCTTGTCTTTCAATCAACGCATTGCATTCACAAGTATACTCGTAGTTTAGTAGCTCACGCCACTCTCTTATTATTTACAGTGTGCTTGATGATGCATAATTCACACAAAGCATCATGGGAATAGTGTGGATACAAATCTTTATTCCTATGGAAAACAAGGCCTAATGAGTGCCGGATCTTCCCGCCATTTCAGGTGAGAGAGTAAATTTACATCTGATTAGCATCTCATTATCATATGATTATAGTGAACCAACTGCAGAAAACAAAACTGGAAAACCATTATTCAAACTAACTTAAAATCTAAACTGATTCGGTCTCCTTGTGTGTTCCTGGTCGTATTGTGAATGATTAATCAGAAGAAGTTATTCTAAAAATAATAAAAGTCAAGTCAGGTCACCTTCATTTATAAAGCGCTTTAAACAGTATGGATTGTAGCTTTACAGTGATAATAGAAATTAGAGTAACAGATTGTTTAGGCTTTACCACAGCTCTAGAATTAAGTTATTGTCCAGCTAAAGTTAGTTTTGATTGATTCACTTCCGTTGCGAAGATCATTAGTTATTAACTTAGTAGACCTAAAAAAGACCTAAAACCCCTAACGCGCTCCGGCCGCTCATCCACATAAAACAGGTCCTGGTGTCTCGAGAACACACTCCCTGAAACAGGTTCAAAGGTGCAAACGATTATCCGTTATCTCTGCGCAAACCCCAAAAACCGCAAACACGCGAAAACGCAGATGGCGCGCACATGGGCATCACGTGTTCAGTCGATAAGTATGCGCGTTTAAACATATATGTGTGCAGGCGTGTAGTCCTTCTCCACAAATCAACCCTCAACAAACTACATGTCTGGCTTAAAAAAATGTATAATACAGAATTTTTGTTGCGTCTGCGTAGCCAACAAACCAGAACTATCCCGACGAAGATATTTCATCAAAATTAATAACATTCTCCACCTTTGAACAACTTTTCTGTTCCACTGATGCCATCTGTGTCAGTTCTGCAAGAGACGGTTAGTTTTAAAGGGCAATGAGAGGGAGTTGTGGGTAGCAGAGGAGAGAGATGCATTATGGGATTGGGTTCCCCTGAAACACTCTCAGAATAATTTCACACTGAATACAGGGTTTCCACAGAGCTTTTTCAATTAAATTTACATTCACCCAAAAAGAAAGTTTCTATCTATATGTGGCGCTCTCATAAAGCCGTGCCTCAAACAGCTTGCGAGAACCAAACTGACTTCTTTTTCGTGGCTTATTGCGCTTAAACAGTCAAATACATACAAATGATGTCAAAATGCCTGTGTTGCTGAGTATTTAGGTAAATACAGTCAGTTTTGGAACGTAAATAGTTGAGAAAAAATGCATGTTGTGTATCAGTATATTGGATCCGTACATAAGCTCTTAAAGTGACAGCTGCATAATGCACTTTGATTAAGATGTTAAACAAAGAACAAAAGACAAGGAAAATCACTCACTGCTCTTGACTGAATAACTTTTGTAACTTTAATTGTAAGCATCAATCTTGTATTTAATTTTTACAATGAAAGCTATCCAGTGTTATTTTAGATTTGATTACTTTAATTTCTGTACTGTTTTTCACCTGAATATACTGTTGGATACGTGTTTATTTAATTTGTCTCATTATTCTGTTTTATTTATTCTGTTTTACAATTTGTTTATTTGTTCTTATTTTATTACTGACTGTTTATTTGTCTTTTTTTGTGAATCTAGTTCATCTATTCAAATAAAGCCTCCTTGTGTGTGTAAGCTGTTACAAAAAAATTACCTAAATTATCAAAAACTTATGAGATAACAAATGATTTGTATGACGGTACATATTGCAAGACAACACTAATAGAGCCAGCATATTTTGTAATATAAAATGCCAAACTATTTATGACAACTAGATTAGGACCCAAGCTAGAGGAGAGAAATGAAGACTGATATTTTCTTGCTTCAAAAAAATATACAGAATGTCCCCTACAGAAAAAAACGATACAATCTCAAAATAAATCATGTATTGCAGATTCTTTTACTTACTTAAACACTCAACCAAAAAACAATGTAACTGCAAATTTTAAAAAATTCTAGACGTGAACTGCAAATATTGTTGGTTTGTGTACTAATATACCAATACATACAAATTAAGAGTACAAATTTGACCGATAGATTTAGATTTTGTGCATTATATGGGACTTTTCATTATAAACAAGCCTGAAATACACTGGGACTCTTATTTTGAAATGTATATGAGTTACTACTTTCAGCTGCTCATTCAAACAAATGAGGGAGAGAAAATCTGCTTCTTACAACCATCTATATCATATTACAATATAAACATTATAAAGTAAACATGATCATAATTCATCAACAATAAATCATAAGCAATCGCTGGGCATAATGTGTCTAATGTAAATTTATTGATGTAGAAAGCATTTTTACTTCATCATATCATAGACTTCTTAAGTTTAATAATAAAAATGGGCCATAATTAATTTCCTGTTTTTCTATACCCAAATTTAAGATCTTTTAAAAGGACTTGTATTATGCCATTTAAGATGTTTAAATTCATTTTTATTTTAAAAGCTTAAATGTGTTCAAACTGAATGTGTTTTTAAGGAGCTGCAGGGACCCTGTGACTGCGTTTACATGCACCGGTTTCTATCAGGTCTGTTTACATGGGCATCACATACATTACAAACTAAACCTCAGTGCATTTGATGAGAAGCTCGAGTCCTGTCAGTAAAGAGACACTGTGAGAATGAGAGATTCATTTAGAGTCACATCACCTGATTCTGTGTGTTTGTGTTGTGTGTGTGTGTGTGTGTGTGTGTGTGTGTGTGTGTGTGTGTGTGTGTGTGTGTGTGTGTGTGTGTGTGTGTAACATAGGAGAGAATCTGTTAGACCAGCTAATTAACACCCGACTCGACTGTCAAACAGTAACGAGAGAGAGAGAGAGAGAGAGAGAGAGAAAGAGAGAGAGAGAGAGAGAGAGAGAGAGAGAGAGAGAGAGAGAGAGAGAGAGAGAGAGAGAGAGAGAGAGATTGCAGAGGAGTGCAGATTTATTATCAAGCTCACAAAGGAGGAAAGACAGAAAGCGCTTCTCATGAATATGGAACAACTATGACTTAAAGTCACAATGAAAACAAAATGGTCAATTCTTTTTTCTTTTCCTTTTTTAAATGGAATATTGCAGTTTATTCTAAATGATTTATTGGTGCACATTATTATTGTTTTAAATTCATGTTCCCCTCCATCTCGCATCTCTTTTCATTTCTGATGATGTGGGCGGGGCAACCTGCCACTCACATGAGATCCACCAATAGCAAACCACAACCATCCAATCATCCAATCAATTCCTCACAGACAAAATCAAGCCCCGCCCTTTATTTGTTCTTGTTTGAGAAGCAGTTTCACGTCACAAGTGAAAGGGAAGAAAAGACGAGCACAACTTCTGTTTCATGATGACTTTAAGCATTAGAGGGACAAAACTAGTAGAAAACATATATTAGTTCTCTGACCAACATCAAGATGAAAAACTGAAATAAAATAAAATATACAATTCAACATTTCTCATTTTCTATCACATACATTACAAACTAAACCTCAGTGCCTCAACTAAACAAACTAAACTAAACCTCAACTTGATGTTCTAAAATAACTAAAACTGAAAACGATCCAAAACGACACTGGGTTAATGTTATACTATATTCACTCATTCCCTGGGAATCGAACCCATGACCTTGGTGTCGGTGCATTAAATATGTCTGCTTTTAAACACATCAAATGTCTGTTTGAATGTGCAGAAGATAAAACAGCTTGTAAAATCTTGCGTTACAGTCGTGAGGATGATGAGGATGATGAAGATGATGAAGGGATGAAGATGTCTCACCTTCGCCATCTGCGCCTGCACACCGCTGGCCTTCAGAGACAAAACAGCTTTCTGCGCCGCTGCCGGACAGTCGAAGTCCACGAAACCATAACCTGCAGACACGGCAGAACCGTAACGTCAGGTCACATGACCAGTATTATCAGGTCACCTGACCAGTATTATCAAGTCTAGTCCACAAGAGCCGCCAACTTAAACCATCTGAGCGACCAATCACAGTTCACTCAGGTGAATCTGATTCTTTTGAAGAGTTACGCATAAATCAATCACGAAACAATCTAATGTAAAAATGTATTTTGTGAGTATTTTTTATTCCCAAAAATCCTTCTTAAAGGGATAGTTCACCCAAAAATGAATATTCTGTCAGTAATTACTCTCCCTCATGTTGTTCAACCCCGTAAGACCTTCGTTCATCTTCCGAACACGAATTAAGATATTTGTGATTAAATCTGAGAGCTGGATCACTCCTCCATAGGCTTCTAAGGGATTGACACTTGCCAGCCCCGAAAAGTTATTAAAGACATCGTTAAAATAGTGACTACAGTGGCTCAATCTTAAGTTTATGAAGTGACGAGAATACTTTTTTTGCGCAAAAAAAACAAAAATAACGAGTATACTTCAACTATTCATTTCCTTCTCTGTTGGCCTCGAGTGAGTTCACGTAGTGTGATAGCGTAGAGCTACGTCACCAACAGTAGAACTACGCTAACTGACTCGAGGCCCACAGAGAAGGAAATGAATAGTTGAAGTAAAGTCGTTATTTTTGTTTTTTTTTGCGCACAAAAAGTATTCTCGTCGCTTGATAAACTTAAGATTGAGCCACTGTAGTCACTTGGACTATTTTAACGATGTCTTTAATAACTTTTCGGGGAACAAGTTTCAATCCGTTAGAAGCCTATGGAGGAGTGATCCAGCTCTCAGATTTAATCACAAATATCTTAATTTGTGTTCTGAAGATGAACGAAGGTCTTACGGGGTTGAACAACATGAGGGAGAGTAATTACTGACAGAAATTTCATTTTTGGGTGAACTATCCCTTTAACAGTATACTTATATTTTTTCTTAATATTGTTGAAGAGGTCTTCTTAAATTATTGTGAATAAAGTTAGCATGACATCCAACTCTCTTAGTTGATTAAGTCGAATCTTAATCCAACTCTCTATAAAATATTTATATTTATATATAATATAACTTATGTCTAAATATATTTACAGTATATACATGCAAATATTTCTTAAATATATACATGTATATGTGTGTGTATTTATATTATACAAAATAATTATACACAGTACACACACATACATTATGTAAACACAAATTTTCATTTTGGATTATGTTCTTTAACGGATTATGTTGCACTAGGACGGTCAACTAGTCGATCAGAGGTGGACTAGTGTATGTAATGTTTTCTGGTTGTTTTAGTTTTAATATATTTAGTTTCTGAGCACAAATTATGGACTTCCCTTAAATCCACAAAGGTAAAATTAAACTAATGTATTGGGTTGTTTCAAGTTAATTGTTTTACACCTTAAACAAGCTACTATTATATATTTTATGTTAAAACTTTACAAGGTGTAATAAGTTAACATAAGTTGATGCATTAACTAACAAACTAACAATGAGCAATATATATTTTACAGCATTTATTAACCTGTCAATGTTAGTTAATAAAAATGTCAATGTTTATACAATCAGATCATTTAAATTTTTTTAAGAAGTATATTCAGATGTTCTCAGATGTTTTAAGTTATCTTTTTTTTCATGATTTTTTAAGAATTGCTCTCATATGTGCTGAATAATTCTGAAAATGATGTCGTAATTATTGGCAAAAATTAAAAAAACATTTTTGTAGAGTTGAAGTCTTTGAATTCAGCAGAAAATCATGTTACGCATAATCATGACCAATCATTGCTTACGTTATCAATCATTGCTTACTGCTTAAATACAACAAATAATTTGAAATAACCCAATAAATTCATTAAACATTTTACCTTTGTGGGATTTAAGTCAAGTTAGAGGTTCTCCTAACTTTAAGAAGTTATTTACAAAGGTTTTTAAGAAGATTATTTTTGTAAGAACTTTGTATTCTTCTTAAGTTTTGATTTCAGAAAAATATTAAAGTCCCCCTGTGGTAAAAATCCAGTTTTTAGTGTTGTTTGTTTTAAGTCTATGTGGTGTTTTTAATATGCTTTAAGACAAACCATGTGTAAATTCATAAGTCGACAGCATTGCTGAGTATTTTCTCCTTAAAACTGCAGTGAACCAAAGACAGTCTCAAAAACACGGTTTGAAATCGCTGGTGTTTCTGACGTCACAAACTACCTTGTAACCAATCAGATCAACGTGTGATCGTCAACGAGTGGATCTCTGAGCTGAGTGAGTGAGTGGAGGCGGGGCTCATTTGCATATTCATAGAATCACGTATACTAAATGAGGCAAGGGTGTCGAGTTACATTCAAGCTATTTTAAGGCATTAAGAATTATTTTTATAATCAAAATTCATTTTGGTGATCAAAGATGAGTTTTAAGGGATGCAATTATTGACGACCGGGAGACTTTCAGAAAAGAACATTCTTAAGAAACATTTTTGGAAATTCTGATCCTGAAATCCTGAATCCGTCCCTCATCCTTGAGCGGATCACGTCTAAAAGCACGTTCAGGAAAACCAGGACTCATTTCAGCCCAACGAAACACGCTTTTCATTCTCCGATCACCTTTACCCAGGCGCCGTTGGAGAAACACCTGCAGGCCCTCAGGATCAAACCCTCCATACGCTCGTCTCCTTGGCAACAACCCTGCGCTTTCTGCTCCGAATCCACTTTGTGTTCCCCATTTTCTCCTGACCTCATCCATCACGAGTCGGGAGGAAACCCGCAAACCTGATTAATGAGTTATGAGATATTTATGAGTGACCGCTCTTTCCCACAATCCCTCACTCGTCCTTTATTTTCCGTCACACCTTCATTCTCGGGGTAGTATCAGCAGATAAGGGTCACACTGCTGTTAATTAAAATTTCATGGCAGATTAAATGCGTATACACACACACACACACACACACACACGTGTTTGGATTAAAGCCGTCAGCGGCGGCCCGTTATCCAGGAGAGATGAAGGTTTAATTAGAGAGGAAGTAGGTTATAAGACCCTCTTCACACATCAAATCCTCAAATCCTTCCTCACGGACACACTGGGGAAAAAAACATACGAGCGGAAAGTTTTAGGAGTTTTAGAAGGGCCAGTTAGCCCTAAGAAGCCTACAGTGTCATATTTAATACTCGAAGGCCTGTAAATGATCCAAACTTTACGGATAAACCTGTCGCACACAATCATATTAACCCTATAAAGCCCACTGTATCATACATGATGCATGAATTATATGTCGCACACAATCTACTCTGATTAGACTCTTTTATCCCATAAAAGTATAATTATACAAGCGTCCTTCAGCTCGAGCTTCACCAGTCTTTCTGTGTCAAATCTGCTCTGATTTTATCAAGGAAACGCAAGAATAACTTTGATTTGGTTAGTAATATTTCAACTGGACTGAAGCAGCTTTACTTGATTACCATCATCATTTATTATAAAAATCATGCGTATTAAATATGATCATCAGGTTTATTAGTTCATCTCTCAATCATCATTGTGTTGCATTGCATTATGTTTGAAAACTACAGAGCTTTGATCATAAAACTGAGCATTCAAGTATCATCTTACTATATTATTGCCAGATATTGATATTGGTATGCATTTTATGTCGGTATCTGCTATACTGTTATATACTGTGATCTCATTGATTCACATTGCGAAAATCGCAAGTTCATCAGTTTTTGTCCATATAAATATCAACATCTGCACCAGATTGCATATTTTTGCTCAGTTTGAGCCTCTGAATAAAATTAAGCTGTTTTGTCCTCCATATTCTCACTATATATGAGCCATAAAAGCTTGATGTATCAAATATAATTCAAAACTCATGCAATTATTTTGTCCATAGGTTCAATAATTGATGCTGCGAGATGCTGAAGAAACAAATAAAACAAACAACAGAAAGGCGAACAACTAATAGACATCTATAACTTTGAGCACAAACTATCGTGATCCTCCTCGCACATAACACCTATAGACGCAGTTATAATCTGACTATGATGAGATTTAGGCATGTATATGCAATACTTCGATCAAACTGATGCAGAATAATGAAAACTGCATGTAAACGGGAGTGAAGAGGTTTGCTTGTGTCATCTAAATATCTTACTGCGATTACGTCCAGTATTGGTGCTCAGAAACTAACTATAATAAAGCTAAAACAACCAGAAAACATCTATATAAACTATAGATATAAACTAATGCCATCCCTGACACATAATCTGTTTAACATTATATAATAAAATCAGTGCTTACCGACAGGCAACTAATCGCGATTAATCGCATCCAAAATAAAAGTTTGTGTTTACATAATATATGTGTGTGTACGGTGTATAATTATTTTGTGCACATATGCATGTATATATTTAAGAAATATTTGCATTTATATACTGTATATATATTTATACATAATTTATATGATATATAAATATAAATATTTTATATATAAATAACACATTTTTCATAAATATATACATGCATGTGTGTGTATTTATATATACAAAATAATTATACACCGCACACACACATATATTAAACAAACTTTTATTTTGGATGTGATTAATCATGATTAAAGATTAATCAGCACTAAATAAGATATAAAAGCAGGCGTTCACCTTTGCACTGGTTTGTGTTCTTGTCCAGGATGGCCTTAGTAGAGACGATTTTCCCATATCTGTGAGGATAGAAATGATAAACATTATCAGACATAAATAAAACATCAATCCAAGAGCATCATGGGTACTTTTACACACATGCACTGCAGTTTTCACAAGCGTCTGATTTTCCCTTTTATTTGCACATTCATCCAGCACTTTTATGCATTTAGCAGACACTTAAAGCAACTTGCAATAACACTTTTGTAAGATTGTATTTCTCACTTTAAATCATTTATGGTGTTAATAAATGTTTCTTTCACCCAAAACAGTCAGAAGTTATTTTGTCCTGATCATTTCTGGAACAACAGGGGCTGTTTTGAGCTGCTGTACCTTTTAATCATAATGCACACAATGTTGTGTAAATACAGCGGTATAGTTTGTGTAGTTCAGTCAGAGTGTGAGTGTGAACTCACCATGTGTTTGTATATAAATAAACTGAACCGTGTCAGTCTGTCATCTTTTCTCCAGCAGGGATAATTGTTTCCCACGGCACTGGAAACTCTATTTACAGCAGTGTGTGTGTGTGTGTGTGTGTGTGTGTGTGTCAGCGTGAGTGTGTGTGTCAGACTGAGTGCGTGTGCGTGCATGTGTGTCTGTGTGAGTGTGTGCGTCTGTGTGAGTGTGTGTCTGTGTAACAGTCTGTGTGTGTGTGTGTGTGTGTGTGTGTGTGTGTGTGTTTGTGTGTGTGTGTGTGAGTCTGTGTATGTGTGTGTGTGTGTGTGTGTGTGTGAGAGAGAGTGAGTCAGTGTGTGTATGTGTGTGTGTGTGTGTCTGTGTGTTTCTGTGTGTGTGTGTGTGTGTGTGTGTGTGTGTGTGTGTGTGTGTGTGTGTGTGTGTGTGTGTGTGTGTGTGTGTGTGTGTGTGTGTGTGTGTGTGTGTGTGAGAGAGAGAGAGCATTATTAAATCATAAACCACAGAATCCAGAAAAAATAAAAAGGAAAATACAGAATTGAGGGAAAAATAAAATGGATTTCATGGTCCTAATTAAAGGCCTGTGGAGTTTAATTGTGAACAAACAAGTTTACATGTTTTCATTCATTCTCAATGTCTAACAAATACTGTATGTGGATATCTTGATAAATATTGGAACCATATGATATGAAAAAAATAGTAATGGCCATATCACCCAGCGCTATCAGAAATACGTCACAATATGGTATTAAAGTTGGTCGCAGCTTCTGTTTCATCCAGACTTCTCACAAAATGTATTGTATGATGAAAGAATATCATGATGGTATGTCATGTCATGAAATCACAAATGCAAAAATATTGCAGACTGTCCTCATGAGGGATTGTGTGTGTCATAAGCACATCTCATTACAGACATACTGTTTGTCTGCTGGGAAACTGTGTGTGCGTGTGTGTGTGTGTGAGTGAGTGATGGGTAGGTTTAGGGGTCGGGTTAGTGTGTGTGTGTGTGTGTGTGTGTGTGTGTGTGTGTGTGTGTGTGTTTGTGAGTGTGTGCGTGAATGTGTGTATGTGTTTGTGAGTAAGTGAGTGAGTGAGTGTGCACGTTTGTGAGTGAGTGTGTGTGTGTGTGTACGTTTGTGAGTGAGTGTGTGTGTATGTGTACATTTGTGAGTGAGTGTGTTTGTTTGTGTGTGTGTGTGTGTGTGTGTGTGTGTGTGTTCACTCACCGTTGGCAGAGTTTTATGAGGTCCTGGTCGGTGGTTCCAGGATGAAGTCCTCGTATGTACAGGTTGGTTTTGCTGAGCAGCTCCACTGGACTGGGCGGGGCCATTGAGTGAGGGGGAGGGGCCATCTGGTGAGGGGGTGGGGCATACAGCTGATAAACAAAGAGGGGGTGGGGTTAACATGAAGGTTCTAAGGAATTAATATACAGAGGTCCTCCCACAATAATCATCCATATTAACATCTTTTCTCCTTTATTAACATATCCAGTTGAGTTCATGCAGCATCTAACAATGAATACATTAAATCTGAAAATTACTCTACTGGTGCAAAGGAAAATAATATGACAGCGAATATTTGCATGTTAAATCTTAACATGTTTCTGGATCAAAGAGCAGCAAATCGAGCTAGTTTTTATTGCTTCAGTGTGAGTTACTGTATATATATATGAGCATCAGACCAAAATACATAATGATATATATATCCAGGCTGAAACACACTTCCTAACCCTATTCCTGTGTCTCTGTCTCTCTCCCACGATCCCTTGCTCTCGCTTGGCTGCCGTCTCTGTCTGTAGGAATGTGAACGTCACACACACATCCTATTAGCTTCGTTTTAAAGGTCAGGAGTTTTACACAATGAGGCAGAACCGCTCACTTTACTCACCACACGCTGAAACACACAGAGAATAAACACTACAGATCGACCGATAATCGGTTTTACAGACATTTTTCCTGATATTTAAGCATTTTGCCTTAATCAGGGAATCGGGTTTGTAATATCGGCGCAATATATCGGCTATCGGGCACATAAACATGCAAAAAATTGGTGTCTGTATCGGTTATAAAAAATCTATATTGGTTGATCTCTAATAAACATGTGCTGCTGAGGGATTAAAAGACATGATAAATGTCCTTTTGTGAGGCATTATACATTTATACATTACACATAGAGCAATAGCGATGCATATTTTGAATGTATAAAAAAAAATTTTCTTACAGTACTTCAAACTCAGTAAAAGTAATTACAGAAACACAAACATCCTGCACCTAAAAGCAGTCCGATCTCTGAAACGAGTTAGACAACTTTACAAATTAAATACTGAACATTTAATTAATTTATGTTGGTCTGTGTGTTAAAACGCTTTTTATCTGAGACTGACACACAATCGAATCCTCATAAACCATTCTACACCTTTATAATCTTTAGATTCAATTCAGTTTTGATTCAAAGAGTCACAATTCGATTCTTAAACAATTCTCAATGTTCCAGCATCAGCGTAGGACTTCAACTGAGTTGAGATGAGTTAAAATGCATTAAAAATTAAGTTAAAAGAGTTAAATGGCACTAAAACGCATGCGCTCTGATATAGAATAAGTAAGTTTTTAGCAGAAAAATGTGTGTTGAGATACTTCCACCAATCAGAGAGTCAAAACAAGCAAAATACCGAAAGATCTCTTTAGCTCCGCCCACTCTCATGAAGAACTGCAAATGACGTAATTGATTAAATCTCAAAATGCTCTCAAAATATTTGAATATTTGTATATATATATATATCTTTTGGTATTTTGCTTGTTATATATATATATATGTGCACATTTTGCAATAAACTTACAATATATTAGTTTCTGTAGATATAAGTAGTAGGAGTAGTTTCAGTTTTTTTAATTCGCAAAAACAGATTACGCTGTCCGCAATGCTTATTGTGTACATACATGTTTTTACATTGTACTTATATTTTGAAAATACCTGCATGTAGTTACAGCTGTAATTGAATTATGTAATTACATTTGTAATTACACTGTTGACCCTTCCCTTACACCTTAACCCACCCTTAAACCGACCCACACCACCACACCTGACCATAAACTCACCCTTATCACACACACCTGACCCTAACCTCACCCGTATCACACACACCTGACCCTAACCTCACACGTATCACACACACCTGACCCTAACCTTACCCGTATCACACACACCTGACCCTAACCTTACCCGTATCACACACATCTGACCCTAACCTCACCCGTATCACACACACCTGACCCTAACCTTACCCGTATCACACACACCTGACCCTAACCTCACCCGTATCACACACACCTGACCCTAACCTTACCCGTATCACACACACCTGACCCTAACCTTACTCGTATCACACACACCTGACCCTAACCTCACCCGTATCACACACACCTGACCCTAACCTCACCCGTATCACACACACCTGACCCTAACCTCACACGTATCACACACACCTGACCCTAACCTTACCCGTATCACACACACCTGACCCTAACCTTACCCGTATCACACACATCTGACCCTAACCTCACCCGTATCACACACACCTGACCCTAACCTTACCCGTATCACACACACCTGACCCTAACCTCACCCGTATCACACACACCTGACCCTAACCTTACCCGTATCACACACACCTGACCCTAACCTTACTCGTATCACACACACCTGACCCTAACCTCACCCGTATCACACACACCTGACCCTAACCTCACCCGTATCACACACACCTGACCCTAACCTCACCCGTATCACACACATCTGACCCTAACCTCACCCGTATCATACACACCTGACCCTAACCTTACCTGTATCACACACACCTGGCCCTAACCTTACCCGTATCACACACACCTGACCCTAACCTTACCCGTATCACACACATCTGACCCTAACCTCACCCGTATCACACACACCTGACCCTAACCTTACCCGTATCACACACACCTTACCCTAACCTTACCCGTATCACACACACCTTACCCTAACCTTACCCGTATCACACCTGACCCTAACCTTACCCGTATCACACACACCTGACCCTAACCTTACCCGTATAACACACACCTGACTCTAAATTCACCCGTATCACACCTGACCCTAACCTTAGCCGTATAACACACACCTGACCCTAACCTTAGCCGTATAACACACACCTGACCCTAACCTTAGCCGTATTACACACACCTGACCCTAACCTTACCCGTATCACACCTGATCCTAACCTTACCCGTATCACACACCTGACCCTAACCTCACCCGTATCACACACACCTGACCCTAACCCTACCCGTATCACACACACCAGACCCTAACCTTACCCGTATCACACCTGACCCTAGCCTTACCCGTATCACAAACCTGACCCTAACCTCACCCGTATCACACACACCTGATCCTAACCTTACCCGTATCACACACCTGACCCTAACCTCACCCGTATCACACACACCTGACCCTAACCTTACCCGTATCACACACACCTGACCCTAACCTTACCCGTATCACACACACCTGACCCTAACCCTACCCGTATCACACACACCAGACCCTAACCTTACCCGTATCACACACACCCTAGCCTTACCCGTATCACAAACCTGACCCTAACCTCACCCGTATCACACACACCTGATCCTAACCTTACCCGTATCACACACACCTGACCCTAACCTTACCCGTATCACACACACCTGACCCTAACCTTACCCGTATCACACACACCTGACCCTAACCTTACCCGTATCACACACACCTGACCCTAACCTCACCCGTATCACACACACCTGACCCTAACCTTACCCGTATCACACACACCTGACCCTAACCTCACCCGTATCACACACACCTGACCCTAACCTTACCCGTATCACACACACCTGACCCTAACCTCGCCCGTATCACACACACCTTACCCTAACCTTACCCGTATCACACCTGACCCTAACCTTACCCGTATCACACACACCTGACCCTAACCTTACCCGTATAACACACACCTGACCCTAACTTCACCCGTATCACACCTGTCCCTAACCTTAGCCGTATAACACACACCTGACCCTAACCTTAGCCGTATAACACACACCTGACCCTAACCTTACCCGTATCACACACACCCGACCCTAACCTTACCCGTATAACACACACCTGACCCTAACCTTACCCGTATCACACACAACTGACCCTAACCTTACCCGTATCACACACACCTTACCCTAACCTTACCCGTATCACACACACCTGACCCTAACCTTACCCGTATCACACACACACACCTTACCCTAACCTTACGCGTATCACACCTCAATAGCAGCACAAGTGTTTTACAATACAACATCAACACAATCAGTATATTGTACTTATTTTTCGATTAAGTACATAGTACTTAAAGCCACTTAATATAAAGTGGGACTTGATAACTTTAATTAAATCCCAATGGGAGAAATGAATGGGAAAAAAAACCTTCCAGAACCAGCGCTGCTGAAAACTAATGCAGTACAGAGCTAGTTATAATGATCACACACAGAACTATATTTGATCCCTAAATGAAACTGTTTGTGTTTTGGAGGAAAAAAGCATGTATATATTGATTTTCCATTAAAGGACGCCCTCAAATGTCCCCAAGGGCGGTTTCGTCAGATATACTGGAGCTCACTGTTTCTACAAAATATAGCATTAGATTGTAGAGGTGGACGACACAGACATTCACCTTTATCAATTATAATCAACTAAAATATGGAGAGGATTTTGATTGAATCTACAAATGTTGACATTCATTTGAGCCCTGAGCTTATCTCTCACACACACACACACACACACACACACACACACACACACACACACACACACACACACACACACACACAAGAGATTGAATTGGTTCTCTGCTTCTTCACTGCAAAGGTCACTTCTCAATCTGTGCAGGTCAAGGCAACAGCGGCAATCACACACACACACATACACACACACACACACACACACATACACACACACGCACGCATGCGCACACACAAACACAAACAGACACTCACAACACAAGCACTGTGTTTGTGTTTGTGTGTGCGCATGCGTGCGTGTGTGTATGTATATATATATATATATATATATATATATATATATATATATATATATAATTATTATTATTTTTTTAATATATACACAACTGTTCAAAAGTTTTGGGATAAGACTTAAATACCATCAAAGATGCATTAAATTGATCAAAAGTGACAGTAAAGACATTTATAACATTACAAAGTATTCTATTTCAAATAAATGCTGTTCTTTTGAACTTTCCATTCATCAAAGAATCCTGAAAAATAAAATGTCAGTTTCCACAAAAATATGAAACATTGATAATAATCATGAATGCTTCTTGATCAAATCATCATAGCAGAGTGATTTCTGAAGGATCATGTGACACTGAAGACTGGAGTAATGATGCTGAAAATTCAGCTTTGATCACAGGAATAAATTACATTTTATTATACATTCACATAGAAAACAGCCGTTTCAGATTATAATAATATTTCAGTGTTTTTACTGTATATTTTTTATCAAATAAATGCAGCCTTGGAGAGCAGAAGAGACTGTGTGTGATTTGAGTTTGTTCTCATGGGAAGATCACAGATAAAGCTTGCAGTGAAGTCGTCCTGTATTGATCAGAAATCAAAGTTTAGTTTTAGTTTCTGCGTTTGACTGAATGTTATGAGACGCCTGATGAAATAACAAACTTAAACACAGGAACAGCATAAACAAGAAAAATCAGAGCGCTTTTATGATTTATAAAGCCCTGCACATGATACCAATCATTTAATACTATGGTACATATGAAAGTACTGTAGTATGACTTTCATGTAGGGAAACAAGCTGAATGTCTAAATGAATCAGATCTGAACATCTAAAGCTTCACACAGACGAGTGTCACACACACCTGCACATCTGCTGAGTGTTTATATGTCGTGTTTAACAACACACAGATGTGCAGTATTTCATGCGGGCATCATTAAAACATCTACAGGAACGACAACAAATTCAACACTCACTCACTCTCTCACTCACACACTCACTCACACACTCACTCACTCACACACTCACACACTCACTCACACACTCACACACTCACACACTCACTCACACACTCACTCACTCACACACTCACTCACTCACTCACTCACACACTCACTCACTCACTCTCACACACTCACTCACACACTCACTCACACACTCACTCACACACTCACTCACTCTCACACACTCACTCACTCACTCACACACACTCACACGCTCAATCACAGTCACTCACTCACTCACACACTCACTCACACACTCACTCACTCACTCACTCACACACTCACTCACACACTCACTCACACACTCACTCACTCTCACACTCACTCACACTCACTCACTCACTCACTCACAAACTCACTCACACACTCACTCACTCACTCACACACACACTCACTCACACACTCACTCACTCACTCACACACTCACTCACTCTCACACACTCACTCACTCACTCACTCACACACTCACTCACTCTCACACACTCACTCACTCAAACACTCAAACACTCACTCTCACACACTCACTCACTCACTCACTCACTCACACACTCCCTCACTCTCACTCACTCACTCACACACTCACTCACACACTCACTCACACTCACTCACACACTCCCTCACACTCACTCACTCACTCACTCACACACTCACTCACTCACACACTCACTCACTCACACACTCACTCACTCACTCACTCACTCACAAACTCACTCACACACTCACTCACACACTCACTCACTCACACACTCACTCACACACTCACTCACTCACACACTCACTCACTCACACACTCAATCACTCACTCACTCACACACTCACTCACACACACACACACACACACACACACACTCACTCACTGACTCACTCTCACTCACACTCACACACTCACTCACTCACACACTCACTCACTCTCACACACTCACTCACTCACTCAC
>NW_027508872.1:465000-485000 GCF_051911475.1 Siphateles boraxobius
GCAAATAATCTCGTCTAAATGGCTTGTAACATTTCCCATGGTTCCTGATAAGACACACACTGCAGAAGGAAAGGGAATTTGCATCCATGCATTTGGCAGATGCTTTTATCCAAAGCTGCTTATTTTTATCTTTGGAATACATAGTTGCAATATGATTTTTGTCTTCTTAAGTGTAATATTTGCTTCTGTCCTGTTTATACTGCTATAAAGACTAAATTTCCCTTCGGGGATAAATGTAGTTTTATCTTATCTTAACATCTCATCAGTTCATGCATTCCCAGGGAATCGAACCCATGACCTCAGCGTTGCGGGTTTCTGTACTGTATTTGTGGCGTTTCTGGGTCAGAGATGTGAAGCGTCGTGACGGTGACCGGCTGATGAGCAGGGACAGATTCTGATTGGCCATTTCACGGTTTGCAGGTTTAAGGAAGCCAGTGTTTAAAATGACGGTTCACTTTCACTCCACCTGAGATCTCCCGCTTTCATGATGACACGGGGACAGAGGGAGTTCGATTTTATGCCAAATGCATGAATGTGAAGAAGAGCATTGTGATTATTCGATCTCACACACACACACACACACACACACACACACACACACACACACACACACACACACACACACACACACACACACACACACACAGCTCTGAAGAGGGAAGACGAGAGGAAAATAAAGTGAAAAGCGGAAAAAGAGAGAAATGAGATCCAGCAGAGATCTCCTCGGGTGACGGGGTAATTACCATGGAAACGGGTCCATTTCCCTGTGCATTATGGGGTGCCGGAAGTGTCCCTGAAGGCGTACTGTGGTCTCAAAACACCACAACAAGATGATTATGGCTGTTTCACATTCTTCTACACACTTATGAGTCTGTACTATAATACAGCAGCGTTCACAAACTTCCTGTCAGCCGAAAACATCTAAAATATTTAGATTTACATTCATATTTAGGTACTCGAACTGAATTTAAGGTAATTTTTCAATAATTTAACAGTCACATTTAGTGTTCCCTTTCGAGGGAACTCGAACTGCGTCGGTGACGACACTAGGGGAACGCCCTTCAGCGTAGCGCGTCTGAATTTATTTATGAAACCAAATCCAATCCTATTGCCGTTGCGTGATGACGTAGCGTGTGACGGCATAAGCGGATGTACACAAAAGCACGCCGGCACACAGAAATGTCAGCTTTTTGCTATTCAGCAAGCGCTCTGTGTTGAATCTGTGAGTTATATTTGGTGTTGTTTGTCCTGTCTTTTGAAACGTACTCATTATGGCAAGTGAACAGTTAAAAAAATGTGTGTTCCCATGCCCACGCTATCTCACGGCTGGGGACACACACGAATTGTGTTTATCTTGTTTGGGAAGGCAGCACGCTCAAGCAGCTCTCGAGGGGGCTGCTTGCGCTCATTGTGAGTCTCTCTCAGTAAGAGTGCTGCGTTCTCGTTTGGCTTTATTCAGTGAAGATGGCCAAATGCGTTCTCCCCGCAGTTCAGGTCCCGCATCTGCCGAGGCAATGCGACGGCTTAGATCTTGGGGATCGCAGAGAGATTTAATTGGGAGTGAGACAGCCGAGGCCTTTTCCCACTGCTCTTCTGATGTCTCAGATTCTCCTGTTCCCCGCTCGGGAGCCCGCTCCGCGGCTTCTCCCGCTCGGGATGACGATCCTATTTTACAGCTGTCTAATTCCGAGGAATTAGATGTGCTTAGTGTTGGAGAAGAGGACTGTTAAACTGCACTCAGTTATAATGAGTTGGTGGAGGTTTTGACGCGGACTGTGGCCAAGCTCGATATTTCTTGGCCACAAGAGCGGCAGGAAGCGCGTGCTAAAAGTAAACTTGATGAGCGCTTCCTGCAGTACCGCACACAACCTTCGCACCGGTCTCTCCCTTTCTTCCCGGATTTACACAATGAGTTGTGTAAATCCTGGAACAGGCCTTTTTCAGCGCGCCTGTCTAACCCCCCGATTTTGAACTATAGTGATGTCTTGGGGGTTAGGGATTAGGGATATGGGATGATGCCTCGGGTTGAGGAAGCGTTGGCTACCTACCTTTCACCTGACCTTGCGTCATCCCTGAAGTCACCGGCGCTGCCTTCTAAGCCTTGCCGCACCACATCTGCTTTGGTGGGCAGGGCGTAAATGGCGGCGGGTTGAGCTGGTGCGAGCCTGCACACTATGGCCATTTTGCAGGCCTACCAAGCTGACCTATTGAGGGACATGGACCAAGGCGAGGGTCCCTCACCTGATGATATCGCCGAGCTTCGCATAGCCTCAGACGTGGCTCAACCTGTCTGGCATTAAGGCGAAGGACAGGGCCTTCTTCCTTAATGCACCTGTTTCGACTTCAGGTCTATTTGGTGAGGCTGTCAATGCTGTAGTTGACAGGTTCCAAGACGCTGAAAAACAGGGCAAGGCTTTTAAACGGTATCTCCCTCGCCATTCAAGGTCCAGGAGGGCGGCCGCTAGAGAACAGCCGCAGCCGGCTTCCAGTTCCTCTTACCGTCAGGCACAAAAAGACGACTCTAGACGTCGTTCGTACCCGCAGCCTCCTGAGAAGACAGATCTGAGGACCGTCCTTCAGTCCAGGAAGGCTAAGGGAAAGAGGTCCTAACTTGAATGAGACCTCAGAGGGCCGCCAGACTCAGAGGGCCTACAGACTGCAGTTCCAGGTCCGCCCACCAAAATTCAACAGGGTGGTCTGGACCTCAGTGCATCAGAGCAGGGTCTGGTGTTGGAAAAGGAAGTTCACTCGCTGCTGGAAAAAGGGGCCATAGAGCGTGTTCCCCCACCAGTCAGGGAGTCCGGGTTCTTCAGCCGGTACCTCATAGTTCCCAAGAAGGATGGAGGGTTGCGTCCAATTCTAGATCTAAGGCTCTTGAACCGGTCTCTGAGGAGGTTCAGGTTCAAGATGCTCACTATCCCCATCATCGTGAGTCAAATCCAATCCGAGGATTGGTTTGTCACGATAGATCTAAAGGACGCATACTTTCACGTCTCCATCCTTCCATCTCACAGGAGGTACCTGAGGTTTGCTTTTGGGGGCGAAGCATACCAATATCGGGTTCTTCCATTTGGCCTAGTACTCTCCCCTCGCACGTTCACCAAGTGTATGGATGAAGCTCTGGCCCCACTGAGGCTCCAGGGCATCCGCGTGCCGAATTATATCGACGACTGGCTCATACTGGCCCAGTCTCGAGAGTTGGCAGTTCGGCATCGAGATGTCGTCCTTGGCCACATTCAGCGCTTGGGGTTGAGGCTCAACACAAAGAAGAGCGTGTTGACACCCGCCCAACGAACTACATTCATGGGGGTGGTATGGGACTCAACGACGATGCAGGCACACTTGTCTCCTGCATGCATCGAGTCCATAGTAACCGCACTAACCAGGGTGAAGCTAGGCCACACCATCACAGTAAAACCCTTCCAGAGGGTGTTGGGTCTCATGGCAGCAGCGTCCAGCGTCATACCCTCTGGCCTGCTACACATGAGAGCCCTGCAGTGGTGGTTGAAAGCCAAGGGGTTTTCCCCGAGGGGAAATCCGTTCCGCTTGATAAGGGTTACGCGCAGGTGCCTTCGTTCCCTTTCAATGTGGAAGAAAACTTGGCTCCTGTCCCAGGGTCCCAAGTTGGGAGCATTATGTCGCCGAGTATCCCTTTTGACAGATGCCTCCCTCACGGGCTGGGGCGCGGTCACTGAAGGCCGCTTTTCAAGAGGTCACTGGCAGGACCATCATTTCTCTTGGCACATAAATTGCCTAGAAATGTTATATCCAGAGGTCCTCCTCATGGCGGAAGTCGGACCAGTTGCTGGTGTTTCGGGTCGCCCAAGAAAGGGCTTCCCGCCTCTAAGCAGACCATTAGCAACTGGATCGTTCAGACTATCTCCCTGGCTTATCAGGTGCGCATCCTCTAGAGCCCTCCTTTCAGGGGTTTCTATACATGACATATGTGAGGCGGCTGGCTGGGCCACTCCGCACACATTTATGAGGTCTTACAGTCTGGACCTTCCCTCTACACCCGGTGCATGAGTGCTTTCGTCCTAGGTTGTGCCTGAAGACAGCTTCACACTAGGATGAGCGGGGTTTGTTGTGGTATAGTGGGTATCTCGTTCCCCTAGTGTCGTAACCGACACAGTTCGAGTTCCCTCGAAAGGGAACATCAGACGCGCTACGCTGGAGGGCGTTCCCCTAGTGTCGTAACCGACGCAGTGTCTCATTCCCTTTCTCAGGGAACAAGGGTTCCCTATCGGTCAGTCACTACAACGTAGGTCATGACTGACCAATAGGAATCTCGCTAGAGAGGCCAATCTACTTCGCGTGAAACTAAAACAAGCCAATACACATTGGCGTGCAATCATTTGCAACAGCTGTGCAGCCTCGCAGCGCGGGTATTTAACAAGCAGCTGGTGCGATTGCACACTAGCTTTTTACTTCGGAGCCAAACACTTCGATGCCTCTGCTTCAGTTGAAAGTGAAACCAAATTTTACGAGCCTTTCTGAACCTCACCTTCCCGGTGCGGGCGTGACAGCACGACAGCGCGAGCAGTCTCTCTCTCTCTCTCTCTCTCTCTCTCTCTTTCTCTTTTTTTTGTTGTTTTAAAACTGAGCAAAAAAAAGTGCTGTTTAAACAGCTGGTGAGGTGCGTTTCGAGCGCTCAAAAGCTGTTGTAACAGCTGGTAAGGTGCGCCTTAGAGCGCTCAAGAGCTGTTATAACGGCTTGTAAGACCTCCAACGAGAGAGATTCAGTGCACATACGGGTGCACATTCCCATCTGTGATCGCTGTGACTGTTCCCCTGTGTGTTTCAGCACCAGTGAGAGTAGTTCCTAAAAGAGCTTACACAGATAGTTCGCGTCTTTTTCAAGATGACGTTCTATCTGTGTGTTTCTGTATGCGGTCGTTACCTGGGGTAGCGGGATAGCCACGATCGCTGCCTCGTGTGTCTGGGCCTCGAACACGCACAGCCAGCGTTCGTGAATGAGTCATGTACCCATTGTGGGAAGATGACCATCTCGGATGCTACGGTCGAGACTCTTGTTCCTGCAAAGGGACGGAGTCCCCGTGCCTACGCCTCGTTCCAACCCCCCTTCGCGGGTTGCTTCGGGCGGTGACACGGGTGACCTGAGGATTACTGTGAGCGCGTTTCCTTCAGGGAACCAACCCCCTAGGAGCCCTCACCCCTCTCATGCTCCGCAACTAGTTGAGCGGTCAACAGAGTGTGCTGGACCATCCTCGAGATGTGTACCAGTCGTTTCGTTCGGCGCTCCCTGCGACGACCAGATGTCGATCGCTGCATCGGAGGGTGGGTCAGACCTCTCCGCGGACGACGGCTCAGAGCCGCTGCCCCCTTCGGGTGTGTCAGCAGTGCCCGAGTTGCTATGCAACTGTGCCCTAACTCCACTTGGCGTGGAGAACCGTGTCTTCCTTCCCGGGCCTGTAAGTAGTCGTCGGACCTAACCGGCAAGGCTTACAAGGCTTGTGGGGAAGCTGCCTCTGCCATGCACGCCATGGCGTTGCTGCAGGTTCATCAGGCCAAGGCACTGAAGGACCTGCACGAGGGTGGTCACGATCTGCAAGTTCTCCAGGAACTTCGTGCCGCAACGGACCTCGTGCTTCGTGCGACGAAGGTCACTGCGCGGTCAGTGGGTCGTGCGATGTCCACACTAGTGGTCCAGGAACGCCATCTCTGGCTGTGTCTGGCTGACATGCGGGAGACCGACAAGATCAGCTTCCTTAACTCCCCCGTGTCCCAGACCGGCCTCTTCGGCGACACGGTCGAGAACTTCGCCCAGCAGTTCTCGGCTGTACAGAAGCAGACTGAGGCCATCGGACACATCCTGCCGTGGCGGTCAGCTGCTGCCTCCACCCCACCGGTCGAGCATATCAGTAAAAAGTCCTACCCTTCGGGCTGTCCCTGTCCCCCCGTGACTTCACGAAAGTCACGGAGGGGGCCCTTGTTCCCATGAGAGAACAGGGCGTTCGCATCCTCAACTATCTCGACGACTGGCTCATACTAGCACACTCTCAAGATCAGCTATGCGAACACAGGGACCTAGTGCTCAGGCACCTCAGCCAGTTGGGTCTTTAGGTCAACTGGGAAAAGAGCAAACTCTCCCCTGTGCAGAGGATCTCTTATCTCGGTATGGAGTTGGATTTGGTCACTCAGACAGCGCGTCTCACAGACCAGCGTGCTCAATCGGTGCTGAGCGGCTTGAACATGTTCAAAGGCAGGACAGCGGTCCCACTGAAATTCTTTCAGAGGCTCCTGGGGCATATGGCAGCAGCAACAGCAGCAACAGCGGTAACCCCGCTCGGCCTGCTTCATACGAGACCGCTTCAGCACTGGCTTCACGGCCGAGTCCCGAGATGGGCGTGGCATCACGGCACTCACCGTGTGGCAATCACACCGGCGTGCCGCCAGACCTTCAGCCCGTGGTCAGACCCCTTGTTCCTGCGGGCAGGAGTCCCCTTGGAACAGGTGTCCAGGCATGCTGTAGTATTCACAGATGCCTCTGCCACCGGCTGGGGTGCCACATACAACGGGCATGCAGTGTCAGGGGTGTGGACGGACCCCCAGCTGCATTGGCACATCAACTGCCTCGAGTTGCTAGCAGTACATCTCGCTCTGACCCGCTTGAAAAGGCTGCTACAGGTCAGGGACGTGCTGGTCCATACGGACAACACTGCGACCGTTGCGTACATCAACCGACAAGGTGGTCTACGCTCCCGTCGCATGTCGCAACTCGCCCGCCATCTCCTCCTCTGGAGTCAGAAGCAACCGTGTGGCCGACGAGCTATCACGAGCTGTGCTTCCGGGAGAATGGCGAATACAACCCCAGGCGGTTCAGCTGATCTGGAGAGAGTTCGGGGAGGCTCAGGTAGACCTGTTTGCCTCCTCAGAGACCTCCCACTGCCAGCTGTTTTACTCCCTGACCGAGGGAACACTCGGCACGGACACACTGGCACACAGCTGGCAAATATGCGTTTCCCCCAGTGAGCCTACTTGCGCAGACACTGTGCAAAGTCAGGGAGGACGAGGAGCAGGTCCTTCTGGTGGCTCCCTATGGGCCCACCCGGACTTGGTTCCCAGAACTCATACTCCTCGTGACAGTCCCTCCCTGGCCCATTCCTCTGAGGAAGGATCTTCTGACTCAGAGATGGGGCACCATCTGAAAACTCCATGTCTGGTCCCTAGACGGGACACGGAGGTTTTAGGTGACTTACCCCCTGAGGTACTTAACACCATCCCTTCAGCACGGGCGCCGTCCACGAGACGTGTTTACGCCCTGAAGTGGAACCTGTTCGTCGAGTGGTGTTCTTCTCGCCGAGAAGACCCCCGAAGATGTTCGATAGGGTCTGTGCTTTCCTTCTTGCAGCAGGGCTTGGAGCGTAGACTGTCTCCCTCCACCCTCAAAGTACATGCTGCCGCTATTTCAGCTTATCACGACCACATAGATGGCAAAACAGTTGGAAAGCACGACCTGGTCGTCAGGTTTCTTAGGGGGGCGAGACGATTAAATCCTCCTCGACCCCCCTCCATACCCTCTTGGGATCTTTCCCTGGTGCTTCGAGCACTTCAGGATGTTCCCTTTGAGCCTCTGCAGTCAGTAGACTTAAAGCTTCTTTCCATGAAGACTTTGCTGCTGGTTGCACTGGCCTCTGTTTAGAGGGTAGGAGACCTGCACGCATTTTCGGTCGACGAATCGTGCCTAGAGTTTGGGCCGGGTGACAGCCACGTGGTACTAAGACCCCGGCCTGGCTATGTGCGCAAGGTTCCTAACACTGCCTTCAAAGACCAGGTAGTGAACCTGCAAGCGCTGCCTTTGGAGGAGGCAGACCCAGCCCTGGCTTTGCTCTGTCCCGTTCGCGCTCTGCGTATATGTACGTGGACAGTACATTCGACCAGCTCTTCGTCTGTTACTGAGGCCAGCAGAAGGGAAAGGCTGTCTCCAAGCAGAGGATGGCCCACTGGATAGTGGATGCCATCGCCTTGGCTTACCAAGCACAAGGCGTGCCCTGCCCGCTCAGGTTGCATGCACACTCCACGAGAGGCGTTGCATCCTCCTGGGCGCTGGCACGTGGCTCCTCGCTAACAGATATCTATAGAGCTGCGGGCTGGGCGACACCTGACACTTTCGCTAGATACTATAGCCTACGTGTAGAGCCGGTCTCCTTCCGTGTTCTCACCCTAGACGGGTAGAAGCACTGAGAAGTCTGGCTCTGTCGGCTTGCTGCACCCTACTGTGCACCCTTATTGCTCCAGAGTAAAAACCTGTCGAGTCCTCCAAACCCCTCGGCCCGGACTTGGCGGAGCGTCCGGCGCCAGGCCCTTATCCGCTGAATCCTTGAGAACCGGATCTGGGCTGGGTTCCATATGTGTGACCCTACGGGGATCCCATTTGTGTATATTCTCCACGGCCGCTCCAATCGGAAGCCGGTGTCTTTTCCTTGGGCTAACTCACCCATTATTCATCTGCAGTACAGCCTTCGGGCTAGTCCCTATGTATTTCCACATAACTCTTTGAAGAAGTGGCTTCCGCAGCGTTCCTTCCTAAACAGAAGGGCATGCTTCCCAGTGTTATCCAATATCTCACTGTATGGGTTATCGCGGAACAACAGTGTCACTCTGTGTAAGACTCACTCTGTGTAAGCCTCCTCCTATCGTCCTTCCAGGCAAGAAGGGTGTAGAAGCTTGCATGGGGCGCTGGATGGGGTGCAGCAGCTATGGCGCTTTGGTAGGGATTCCTATTGGTCAGTCATGACCTACGTCTCCGTTCCCTCCCTCAGGGAACGAGGGTTACCATATGCAACCAAGACGTTACATACGTAACCCGAGACGTTTTCCGATGACATTTAATGGTTAAATAAAATATTCAAATCTTTTTTAGTAGGCGTTTTGATTGTTTTTATTTTCATATTATTATTATTTTTTTTAAATAATAGTTGTATTTTTTTTACTTTACATTATGTTTTTTAATCTTATTTCAAAAATTAAAACTTTAGTAAGTTTTTAATTTTGTATTTATTTTATTTTAATTTCAAATATTTCAGATTTTTAGAAATCATTTTATTTTGTTTGTTTTTATTTTAAGTTCTAAAAAAAAACTATTAAAACAGAGTTGGTGGGCGGGCTTAACAAAATGACGGCAGAGGTGCGACAGTTCCGCGTGATTTTCCTGCTACTTGAAAACAGAGAAGATGTCTTTCGAATCGGCTTTGGCCGCGACTCTGGAGGACTTGGAGTTAAGCTTTTCTTTGAGAAAAGAACAAAGAACGGCACTTAAGTCATTCTTAAAAAAGCAAGATGTGTACGACCGGATACGGCAAAAGTTTAATATATCAACTAGCTCCGCTGGTGGGAAAACCAATGGGACTCACTCAGCCACAACCGCTCGTTGCTCTGGTTGGTTGTAGCGCTGTCCTATTGCGTGCAGAGGGAATTTGCAAGACAACTTTTTATCCCACCCCTCGGATTGAGGCATGCCAATGGTGAGTTCCAGACCTAACATCTTGCGGAAAAAAAATAATATAGCATGATATTTCATGACTCTAGGTGGCGTTATAGCTCTATGGAGCAAATGAGCTGTTCCGCTGGGTCCTAAAGTCAGTTTCCCTTCAGTATGCATTAGGGGTTGAACGACTTCAGATTTTTTGATGTCGACTTTTATGACATCATAGTCGAGTCGACGTTGACTAGTCGCTGACGTCGTTCATAAAAACACAAGAGATGGGACTGCTTTGCAACATGCCACAATTTGCAATTAATTAACAGAAAATTATAGATGCTGACAGACAGATCATAATGGGGCCGTTTACACCGGGTCACTTCATGCGTTTTTACTGATCTGATTTATCAAAACGATTCCATTTACGCCTGGTCACATAAATAGGTTTTCGCAAAACAGATATAAATCCGATCTTCAAACAAAGCGCTATATGCAGATTTAACGGAGTTCACGTCACCGAAAGCAACAGTAATGAGCTGCATTTTATTGATCATCAGCTCATTTCAAAATCAAAGACCGCAATAAGAGAGACAGCACTGGTAAGATCATTTTGTTTCTTTACTTTTATCGAAGATGATTGTGTGTTAAGCGTCTGCGACCTACTTTCACTTTGATTTGCGATAGTTTGCAGGTTGGCTTGAGGAATAGATGCTCAGCTGCGGTGATACGTGAATTGCAATAGCTTCGTTATATAATGAATATAACATGACATTTAGGCTAACACGCTCTCACACGTTTATTTTTAGCATTGTTGGGAGGAGTCCAATTTACATATGTGGTTTCAACAACTAGATGCATTTACACTTGTCCAGTTTCGTCTGGAATGCGGGCGGCCCAGATCTCCTCCTGAAGTGGCGATCGGATTTAAATCCGTCTCGAATGCGTTTCGGAGGGCATTTACACCAGGGGCCTCATTTATAAAACTATGCGTAGGATCCTGTATTAAATATCCTTGCAGGATATACTGCAAGCTTTTTAGAAATGGGTTTCGAATGCAGTTTCATGTGAATGAACAAATATACCCGTTTTAAACCCACTTGCATTACAAGCTGATCGCTGTGTGTTGATCAACAGCAGGACATCAGTCGTACATCAGGAGAATGGCTCTTTAACTACTTCAGTGCAATAGAGAGATGTGTAATCAATGCTCCTTGGATGATACACATTAGTATAGAGAGTAAAGCCATCACATAGGTTGTATCTCCAACTAAATCCATAAATCCATCACTCTTAATCCGGTGTGTGTGTGTTTGCACGTCCGAGAGCCGCTGTCAGTGTGTGTTGCGTTTGTCTAGGGCTGTCGTTCAGAAACGCCTGATTTATCAGGACGCTAATATGAGACGACTGGAGGTTCAGGACTGAGCGAATGTATAAAGTTGTGCGGATTCGCTTGATCTTACTGTAAATCTGTCTTCAGATCAACGTCGATCAAGCTCTTGTTCAAGGAAACTCAAACTTAAAACTGCATGTTTATGGAGCAGAAGGCCAGTAGCAGGAGAAGATGCATTGCATTTGTGAGTGATGCATTTGTTATGTTTATTGCCAGTAATCCATACATACAAATATTACAAAAACATAAAACACTGTCAGAAAAATGTGATACATACGAATTATTATCGTTAAACTAAAACCATAGAAAACATCTTCATTATTTGAAATAAAATAAACATTAATTTAAATAAAATACAATTAATTAAGCTATATTTGTATAGCAACAATTCTCATTTTCGATTAGTTTAAGTTGAAGCTCTAAAATAACAAACTAAAACTTAATAAAAACTATTTAATTTAACAAGTATTATCTAATTCTAAGAATAATTATTTTTAAAACTGTTGTGATGTTGCTTAACGCTACAAATACAAATTACATTCTAGACAATTCTGTACTTTCAAATTTGTTGCTTCAGTTTGTTGCGTATCCCTTCCGTTCCAGGAATAAAATAAAATACATAAAAAAATTGACAAATTCCGCATAATACAGTAAAATTCGTATTTATGACTGGATTCCACGATTCCGTCCGTGTTTTCTGCATCGTGGAAGTCGTGTCTATGATATGTCATATATGTGACATATAAAGTCATAATAATCTATGATGTGGACCAGACCTTCTGCCGACCAGTCAATCAGACTGACGTTGAGTTTGACAGTGTCCAATAGTGTTGCTATTTTGAGGAACTGAAATAGACGAGCCATTGACCAACTGAAACCTGGTCTAAAGTCAATGGCGCAATATTTTGTTATTTAAAGTGCGCGTTAGTAATATGCGCCTATAGTCGGGTCCACAACGCGCGGACACTTTGTCCTGTAGATGGTCTGCTAGCTAGCGCTTTAACCTCGCACACGAGCACATCTGTTTCCTCGCTAGAGAAGCGTTCAGTTTTCCTGCTTGCAAAGCCCGCCACGTTAATAGCGAATCCGCAATGGCACAAGCGCAACTGACTTTTAAAGGGAATGAGAGATGAGACTCTCGATTGGTTGGTTTATTGCATGTTACGCCCAAAACACACCCATTACTCATTAAGAGAATAGAGACAAAACACACCCATTACTCATTAAGAGAATAGGGACAACCCTTTTAGACCATGCACCGGGAGCACCGACCATTTTTCTCGTTGTTAAACTAGCAAAAGTTGATTCGGACACACACTAAGTGCACTTTAGACCATGCGCTTAGATCCTTAAAATAAGGCCCTAAGTGTCCATGATAATCTATAATGTGGACCAGATCTACTGCCGATCAGTCAAAGAGACTGTTGTGTTCGACAGTGTCCAAATACACACTCAAAAGCTCATTAAAAACAGCCCCCTGGCGTCTTTTCATCTGCATTATGACAGAACGTTTCGTTAGGCAGAATATTACTGCTGCCAAAGCAAGAAATCTCAATCTGTTTGAGATCCTTCTTCTGTTGTGAAGGGGAGATAAACAAACTGTGGTTCGAGGTGGCAGGTGTAGTGATGATGAGTTCTGTCTCTTAATGAGCACGGTTTCCGACGGATCAGATTTCACACAGACAGCAGATTTCGCCAGCTCCTTTGTGTTGAGCCACACTGTTTATCATGGGGAATTGGAAATCCACAGACTCCTGGCACAGCAAACACAGACACATCCATCACGTAATACACTATTCATGTGCAGCACAAAAAAACAAAACTGACTACTTCAACGTGAGACTTTAGAGGACATGCTTCACTGTCATATTTTACTAATATTAGGATGCACTACCAGTTCAAAACCAATACAACAAAAATGTTGAACAGTGTTAATGGCTTTAATTATACAGAACTGTTAAAAAAGAGCCCAAACTCAACATAATCCATCAATCAGATCTAAAGATTTTCCTCATGGAGTTCTTACACAAAAAATCCCATAATAGCCAGGAATATACTGATAAAGCACTCATGTTGCGTTTCTGCTTATAACTTCATGAAGCATGCATAGATCGTAGAAGATGGGACATCATTATTCACAGCAGATTCTCACTATTAACAAGACCCCAAAATCAAAACCCCAAAAGATATTCCTAATGGAGTTGTAACACACGAATAGGGTTGTAACGGTATACCGGTATGGCGGTTTATCGCGATATTGACTTGTACGATTATCATATCGTGAACATTTGCTTATCCACGGTTTTGGAAAAAAAATTAAAGCAGATCTCAAATGCGCATATGCAACTTATTTCCACTTGACTACTCCACCTATACATGTGCACTGGAGAAAATGTCTGAGACTGAGGCTGCGAATTCTTCGGAAAAAAAAGTTAAAATCTGCAGTGTGGGAATATTTTGGGTATCCGAAAAACGAACGTGGGTTTTTCCTTGAAGATCGATATCCAGTTGTGTCCAGAAATATGGACGAAGAGTGGCTGCAAAATGAGGAAATATGTCAAATATGTTCTCCCATATTCGCGAACACCTTCCCTCCCTGCAGATAAAGTTCCATTTATAACTTAAGTCCATATTATTTACATGTTGCTGAGGGAATTTACAATATAACGCAGATGTCACGTAAAATGCGCGATTTGATAGATGGATGAATAAATCTAAAATATAGCTGTGCAATAAATAAAATCGCTATATGAGTGTGTCTATTAAACAGCGCAAAAAACTGTAAATCTATATTCTGCTTGTTCAGCGTGTCTGTGTGAATGAGCAGCACCGTTTCACCTAGTATATACTCAAGTATGTGGGACGCTCATGGTGTTTAAAGCGTCTGCCGTCTCACTCACTATATAAGGACGTGAACACATGAACATATCCAGAGCTGCTCTGAGAGAACTAAATGAGCATTTCATAATTTTGTTGAAAATAATCATTGTCAAATACACTCTGACTGAAACTCATAGGAGTTCAGTACAACCTGTCAAAATAAAAATTATCTTAAATAATAATTAATAAATTAAGAATTGTATTAATTCAATTGATCAAACATGTTTGTTCAAATGGGAGATCTGCAGCTTTATTTTTTCTTTCTTATTTTTTCAAAAGGTAGATTAAAAAAGTTTGTTTTAATAAACCATATGTTCAACCAAAAAACCCTATCAGTTTTCATTAATTTAAGGTTCATTGCAGCTGATAATAATAATCATTGTTTAATACCGTAAACCGTGAAACCGTGATATTTTCTGAGACTATTATCATACCGTGAAAATCTCATACCGTTACAACCCTACACACGAACCCGCACAGGTGCACATAGAGGGAGCATTGATGTCGCGTTTTCATTCATAACTCCATGAAGCACGCATAAATTGTGGAAAATGGCCAGAGGTGGAAAGAGTAATAAAATATTCTACTCAAGTAAAAGTACTACTACTTCAATGAAATTTTACTTAAGTACAAGTAAAAGTACCGGTCTAAAAATCTACTCAAGTAAAAGTAAAAAGTAGCTCATTTAAAATTGACTCAGAGTAAAAGTTACTGAGTTACTTTTTTAATAATAGTTTAATATCGTTTAACCCTTTAACTGTCACTCCCCCTTTTTTCGCATAGACATGAAAATCACTATTCAAACTTAAATATGTAATTCAAGAATGCTTTGGAATATAGACCTATGGTTGGTCTTGTTTTAAAGAAGACATTTGCCAGATTAATGTTGAAGTGAAGTATTATGAAGTTATGAAAGTGAAACAGAAAAAAAGTTATACAAGTTTGAGTTTATGAAAATGAACAATGTAAAAATATAATTATTTATATTTTATATAAAATATATATATATTACAAAATATATTTTACTCTAAAACTGCCAGAAAATGTAGGCCAAAAATCTGAAGAAGTTGTGTTCCAAATTTTAGGTTGATATCTCAAAAAATGAGCTTTCAGTAAGATTTTATTTGGCCGCAGTACCAACATTTTTCACTAGATGGACAGCCAAGCTTCATTACAGAAGAAAAATAAACTACCGTGTGCACAGTTTTACAAAACTAGGCACAGTTTACCAATCAGTCCACTTGGATGTAAATTGACAATCTGTACCCACAGTTTAAAACTATCTGTCACCACGGATTGTAACAGCGCGGCAGCGCGGAGTAAACGCGATCATCTCTTCCTCAGTTACAGAATAAACATGAATGGACACCTGAAGGTATGCTGAAAAATACAGTATACTTACTGAAAGGCATCATAACTCGTGTAATCGCTCAATCAGTGTTTCATCAGCGCAAAGACGTCAATAAAACTGCATAGCTTGTCACTAGCATTATATTTACCTCAGCAGGCTAGTGATTAAGTGTCCACAACTTGTTGGTTCCTAGAGAAATTAACTCTTGCACTAAATAAATGCACAATATTATCCTATATATTATATTTTATTTAACCTGTTAATTATATTTTGATTATTTAAAGTACGTTTAAAATATCTTTAATGAAAATGACAGCAACTGTGTAAATTATTATATTTCAATAACAAATTTGAGTAAAGTTAATGCAAAAACTGCCTTATGTTCAGTTTACATGTTTTCATAAAATGTGTTGGGTGTTGATTATTATTTCTAAAAAATAAATAGCATCTAAATTTAGGCTCTGTTGTTAACCTTTAATGTTATAGTAATGTGCGGCTCCCTATACAGCATTAGCAGATTTTTAATCCTTGCAAAACGTTTAATTGTAATTGAATTAATTTAAAGACAAAGATACCATTTTTTCATTAAACCACTTTTTAAATTTTTTTTTAGCTTTCTAAACCGAACCGAACCGAGACGTCAAAACCGTGGGAAAACCGAACCGTCAGTTTTGTGTATCGTTACACCCCTACTTTTTATGATTTAATCCAAATATATTTTCAAAAACGGTGGTAATCAAATGTAAATTTAAACTTGTGTCCTTTTATTTTTTGGGGAAGCGCTGCAAAAACAGATTTACTAAATTAAACCATGGACAAAAAAAAATTTCCTTTAAATAATGTTCAAATAAAATGTATTATTATTATTGTTGTTATTATTATTATTTTGAGAAGTAGGCTACGTTCTACTGTATGCCTACAATAGTAATATATTTCTGTCATAATTTCTCCTAGTAAAACCGAACTTTTATTTTGACGGGTTGTGAAGACCTGTTAAAAGTGTATTTGACAATGGATTTTCTCAAATAAAATTATGAAAATGCTCATTAGGCGTTCTCTCAGAGCAGCTCTGGAAATGTTCATGTATTCATATCCTCAAATTGTTTGTGAGACGCTGAAAACACCATGAACGTCACGAGTAGCTACTTGAGTATGTAGTAGACAAACGCAGCTCAGCAGAACAATAGGGTTATATATTTACTTGCAGTATTTTTGTGCTTAGCTTAAATACTCACAGACCATGTCGCGATTGGATTTATTGCACAGTTCTACTTTCCATGTATTCATCCATCCATTATTTTACATGTTTTACGTGACATCTGCATTAAGTGAATCCTATTTTCATGACTGGATTCCGGGATTCCCTTTGCATCACGTAAATCGGGACATACCTTTATCTGCAGGAGGGATGGTGTCCTATATCCTCTTTTTGCAGCCACTTTGCGTCCACATTTTTTGCAAATTGGATATCTATCCTCGAGGACAACCACGCTTTTTTTCTACTTTTCATACTGGCCATAATTCGCTTGGCGCTTAGCTTTCAGCTTCAGCTGGGTCTGCGTCACCTTTTTTGCGCGTTTGTTCTCCCGCCCTTCAATCAATTCAGTAGTTTCCGGAGTGTGTGATTTTTTTTTCCCCCCCTTGTATTATTATTTTTTACTCAGTAACGGATATGATTTCAAATGTAGCGAAGTACAATACTTCAAAGAAAACGTACTTAAGTAAAAGTAAAAGTACAGATTTTAAAAACTACTTTAAAAAGTAGAAGTACACAAAAAAACTACTCAATTACGTAACGCGAGTAAATGTAATTCGTTACTTTCCACCTCTGAAAATGGCACAACATTATTAGTAGATTGTTACAATTAAAAAGAGCCCAAACTCATCATAATCCATCACTCAGATCTAAAGATATTCCTCATGGACTTCTAACACATGAACCCGCACAGGCGTGCATAATAATAAGGTATATAGATGGAGCGTTGATGTAAATTTTCGCTCATAACTCCATGAAACAGGCATAAATTGTGGAACATTGAACATTAGGCCCATGACACACTGGCTGCGTGGCGTGAGCGTGACGTTTCTGTTGCGTGTCAGCTGCATGGCGGCTGCGTCGCGTTCTCTGTGTCTTTGCACACCAGAAACGTGTCTGACGCGGCGCTGCTGACACGGATCACCCTTGTTCGACTATTGGGAGAGAGTTGTGGAAGCCCTATACTTCGCGTTAAGCATAGGCCTATATATAAAGCCTACTGATAAAGACACTGTCAGCAGTATTGACAACAAAATAGACTACAGAATATTTCGTTCTGTATTGAAAGGTGCAATATTTGAAAATTGATAATTAGGCCTATATTTATAACTTGTATTTGTGTACAAAATAACATATAAACATCTTTTCCTATTCTATTTTGCCTGGAAACGCTTCCAACACGCTTGCGTGTCGCGTGAAAAATAGGCGTCTGCAAGCTCTAACCTATTAACATGGGAGCCGTAATAAAAACGGACACGCCACGCAGCTGAGACGCTTACGCCACGCAGCCAGTGTGTCATGGGCCTTACCGTTTTTGGAGCTGTTTGAGGAGACGCTATCTATTTAAATATATAATTACTAAAAATGTTGTCTTCTTTTCCAATAAAAACTTAAAATAAGACATTTACTTGAGAAGCAAAACTGCATAAGATGCTAAAACTACATCTCAGAGAATATATCTAGTATATTGACAACGTTTCATTTGTTGACATTATTTAATGCATTAACAAACAATAATGTTATTTATATATTAACATACAGCAATATTAATTTAGCTAATATTAATATTGTTTCTTCATGTTAGTTTACAGTATATTAATGTTAACAGTAACAACTTGTGATTGAAAAAATGCATTGGCTAATGTTGAAATTAACATTGTGAATAAACACTATACATTAACTAAACTGAATAAACTCTGTATATTTATTGTTCATAGTTCATGTTAACAAATTTAGATAACTAATACTAACAAATGAAACATTACCACTTTCATACCTCATTTTCCTTCAAGAATGTTTCAAACTATTTCCAGTAATAGTAATAACAGGGGTGGTGATGGCGCAGTGGATAAGACACATGCCTTTGTTGTGAGAGACCCGGGTTCGAATCCACTGTGAGACACTAATGTGTCCCTGAGCAAGACACTTAACTCCTAGTTGCTCCAGAGGCGTGCGACCTCTGACATATATAGCAATTGTAAGTCGCTTTGGATAAAAAGCGTTAGCTAAATGCAACAGTAATATTTTATCAGAAATTCTGCTGTTTTAATTTTTCTAGAATTAAGATTTATAATCAAAAACGAAATCATCACTAATGCGACCACTAATACAATCCGACAATAAACAGTGATGTAGCATTTTGCCATTTTCTGCACCACTACTGGAGAAGAAACGCTATGTTATGCAGTTATTTGATGCAGTTGCTACTTTTAGTAACTCCTCAAAACTGCTGCTGTAACCGCCTTCATCAAATCACTGAAGTTAAGACAACCTCAAGTGTGTTTGTTTGATCCCAGGCCAGACATCTCGGACAGCGCTAGTCCTGCAGAACGAGCCGCAGTGATGAGAAATCAATGTGATGAACAGACTTGACAGTTTAAGCCGCAGAACGCGTCTCTTCTTCTCCAGTGCAGGAGCGAGGGATCAGCGTGTGTTTCGATTCTAATCCTGCTCTGATAAGCATCAGAAACAGAAGGATGATATTTCACCTGCTCACTCCACACACACTTTGTTTCATTTGCACATTTCAAATTTGCACATGCATTATTATGCTTGCAACAAACTCAAGTTAACTCAAACCCTTCAGTCTGCCGTCTATTTCATCATCCATCAGGTGAAAATCAAAAGTCACCTAGAAAAGTGACAGCAACATCCGTTCTATTTTTCCCAAATTGTTTTTTATTGCATTTTTTCCCATTTAACTTTTTAAAAATTCTGTTTCAAAGTTTAAATTAAATTGTAGTAATCGAAAAGCATGTCTAATTAATTGAAATCATGAAACTTGTACAATATACAATATATATTACGCTGCTGTCACTTTAATACGCAGATCTAATATACACATGCACTTTCTTTCCCTGCTGTTTATGTTCAGCCATAACTGACTGTTTATGTGAACTTTGTGTGCATTTGACAGTTTAAGTGCAATGGGCCTATGTCACGAAAGAATTGAAGACCGGAGGTACGTCTCTTAGTAGGGATATGGCTCTTCCGGTTAGCTTTTTACAATGGACTCAGCACCAGCCTGAACGCCCTCCGCTACTCCTAGGCGTATGTTAACACGGTCAAAAACTGACCGACGACGGGGCTGATTATCCCCCCAGTTATTCCAGGGAAACCGGGTTGGTATAGTATTGGCTTTAAGTCTATTCCGACCACTTTCCAAGACGTAGATGCTCTCCTTTTCAAAATGCAAAATGCAAATGAAAGTGCTGCCCCGGAAAATATTAAAAGAAGGCCCCTCATCCCTCCTTATTAACATAACCCAAGACTTGCGGAGGGTTTCGTCCTTCGGGAAAGCGTGAAAGCTGAGGTATGGCTGTCTACGTGCTGATGCAGAGCAACCCGGTACACTACAACAACAGCTGCCGTTCGCCAGTAAGGTAAACGTTTCTATGGTAACAGCGAGTTGGACCAATCAGCAGACGTTGCTGCTACGCTTAGGATTGTGGGTAGGGTAGTTTTTTTTCCATAAGATCGCGGATAAAACATGTTTTTCTTAAAACAAGGTTGATTTCATACAAACTAATAGCTTCTACAGGAGCAAAAACCTTCGTTTCACAACCTCATAGCTCGTGGTCAGTCTACCTCGGATGGTTTAGACATTATGGCTGATAATATAAATCCTTATCGAGAAATACTGTTGACCGGAGGTTCTACTCCGCGCTCCGGAAGCAGGAAG
>NW_027508872.1:490000-502500 GCF_051911475.1 Siphateles boraxobius
ATGACGCAAAAATCGTCATTTTACGTAATTGTAGGAGGAAGTGTAAAAGGGGGGGATTTCTGTAAAGACTACAAGCACTAGTTCCCACGCTTTCGAACCCGCCCATAGGGGACTGGACCTAATGCGCTAACAGACCTATCAGATCAGTGCCAGTGCGTTTGATTTCACCGGGAGAAACTTTTTGAAAATATGGATGAAGGTACTGAATACGCAGACGGATCCATTATGGAGGATCTGGATTTTGACGAAGTTATGGTAGAAACGGATGTTCGTGGCTACCTTTATGAGCCACAGTATAGCGACGAGCTGAGGGCTATGGAGGAACCGGAGGCGGCTGAAGCTGCTGTCACCACAGCCGATGCAGACGATCTGCCTGCCGCGGACGAGGAGCCCGCAATGCCTCGAGCTGGGGCAGATTAGTGGTGCCTGTGCTCTCACTGTGCGCTAATGGACACAGAACAAGAGTCTGTCTGCTGCCGAGAATTCCAGCGGTGCTACGGAATCGGAGGATGACACAGACGTGTGTGTTGTTGCTCACCCGAGTTTCGCACCCCATATGGATAGCGGCGTCCTGGAGACCTACTTTAGAATACCTAAGGTCAACTGGCAACGTCAGCCAAAGCCTACAGGGTCAAATGGTCGCCTTTCTGTAAAGTAAGTTTGTTCTCATTTTGTTAACACGCTAACGTGGCAGGTTCATTGCACAAATATCTTGCAGTTAAGCTAGCTACTGTAGTGGGAGTGGTCTGCGGAGCTGAGCATTGCAATGCACTATGGGGATTGTTGTCCACAATCCACAAGCACTAAAAAGTCATTTTCTGCCTTTTATCGGCCAAGAAGGTCCCAAATTAGAAATTTATGATACTATTCTACTACATATATGACCCACTTTCAATACATATTCATGTCTCCACCGGTGGAATGACCCTTTAAGAAATGAAGGTATAAATATTAAATATTGTATAAATATTATTTTAATTTTACAGTTAAAAAAGTAATAATTATTTTTAATTCATTAATTATTATTTCTAATTCATTATTATTTAATAAATAATTATTTAGTACAGTGGAATATTAAGTAATATATTAGTAATTTTTAATATTTTGTTTTATTTAATATTGTAAATAATAATAATAATAATAATACATTTTATTATAGGAATAATACGAATAATTAATAGTTAATAATAAACAAAAAAGTATGAAAAAAATTTGTTTTACTTTTTATCAGGGGGATACAATTTATTTATATTTGCTTTCAGCTGCTGATAATTCTAATTCTATGTTTACCCTCTCAATCAAACTGCGGTAGTGAAGTCAACTTTATTTCTATATAACACATTTTTCAACGTAGCATTACAGTATACAGTATACAGCATCACAAATGCAATAGTTTAAAGTATAAAGCCGGATATTAATATGAGAGGTGTGGTAATTGCACATTGTTTTACTACAGATAACCAGCCGAGGTACTTTACTAATACATGTAGTTCATGCAGAGGAAACACCTGTGACTCAAAAGTGCACAAACGGCTTGTTTGAGTTTTCAGGAGCACTACAAATAAAGCATTGTTGCAGCAGGAACGCAGAGAAACCTGACAAATACTGAGAGACAGAAAGACAAACAAAGACAAAAAGTAAAGAATGAAAAGAGTTTTTGTCACACAAAAGCTGTCACACACACACTTTAAAAGCTTGTTTTGTATTCACAATCAGATCCTCAGAGTTATTATGAAATGAATGCTTTAATACAAAATAGGTATGCGACTAATGAAATATGAAACTAAATGATATGATGCTCTACCATGACATCAGAAGTGCCTTAGTTTGATTATTTAATATAATATCATATACATACCACAGCTATTTTCATGAAAAGAAACATAAAATGCAGGTATAAATACATATTTTATTTTCCTTAAATTATGTTTTTTTTTTATAGTGGAACGTTCAATTGTAATATTTCTTATTTTGTATTTATAATATTAATTATTATTATATGATTATATATATATATATATATATGCAATTAATGAAAATATGGAAGTAAATTATAAAATATATCCTCTTACATGACAACAACAAAGCTGTATTTTATTTACAGAGAACTAAAGCAACATCAGAACAGAATTAATTGTTTGATTAATTGTTTGTTTATATGGTAATTTATCACCATAGAGCACAGCTATGTTCATGCCGAGTAAGAAAAAATAAATCAAAATAAATAAATACAGACTAATTAATGCATCAATAAATAAATACAAACAAACAAATACAATTCACCCATAAATAAATAAATACTATATTTACGGAAAAAAAAATCAGTTTAACCAGATCTAGCCTTACTTCAATGTGTTTTATTCATCATTATATAACACACACACACACACACACACACACACACACACACACACACACACACACACACACACACACACACACACACACACACACACACACACACACACACACACTCACTCACTCACTCACACACACACACACACACACACACACACACACACACACACACAGCTACACACTCACACACACACACACACACACACACACACACACACACACACACACACACACACACACACACACACACACACACACACACACACACACACACACAGCTACACACTCACACACACACACACACACACACACACACACACATACACACAGCTACACACTCACATCCATGTCAGATAAAGTTTCAAAGCTCTAATGTTGCCAACAAATGGAAGGAAAAATAAAGTATGGCAATCTTTATAAATGACAGTGTTTGATTCTGCTCATATTCACTGTAACTCTCTCACTGTTGCGTTGACATCATCGATCATACAGTCACTCTCTCTCCATTAATCAGATGCTTTAGATAAAAGGCTCAGGTGTATAAACATACAGAAACTGTTAGGCGGCGGATCTGAACGCGAGATGATTGTTTAAGACCTGACAGGACAGAAACACTTCGACTCTCGTGTAAAACACTGCATTAAACACTCGTGAAGACATGATGGTGTGTGCTGACAGATGTGTCTATTTTAGGACATAAATCTGATATCTGTGAATCACGGAGGACGCTAAATAAAGACAGAGGAAAATAGAGAGAAGTGTGTGTGTGTGTGTGTGTGTGTTCAATGCTTAGAGGTCAGATCGCACAATCTGTCAAGAAATTAACTTAAAGGATTCATAAAATCATAGTGTATAGCAGGATTTAGTCAAGCCTCTTAAACATCTGATGACATTTGTGATTCATTAGCGGGTAAAAGAGACGCAGTAAAGATTGGAGAACAGAGACTCTCATAATCAAAAGACATTTGAATTTTAAAAAAGGAAAAGATACAGTAATTTTCAAATATGCACAAGATTGTTCAGTTTGTTCTGTTGTGATTCATCGACAAGAAACCAAAATTAATTAAATGCGCATCATTCTGAAGGCATTTTTGCAGTCTAATTTAATCAGATGTGCATTTCATTAGTAAGCAAACGACTGTGTGTGTGTTGTGTGTGTGTGTGTGTGTGTGTGTGAGTGATGACAATTTCTCTCTAATGCATCGGCCCACAAGGGGGCCTCAGCGAGCTCTTTTTTTCCCTACACACCAGTGTGAATACTGATATTTTTGTTATTGCATTTCAAATAGGGCCAATTTATAGTCTATACTCAAAGGCTTACGTCTTTAAATTACAAATGGCCTACTGATGTTTTTGTTATAGTATTTTCAATATTACACGCTATTATTTGTGCATACACATATCTGGTTATAGTAATAAACATACTGTTTGTTTAAAAACAAAACATTTTGTCATCCTTGTTGCAAGCTTACAAAAGTGGCAATATCATTAAATGTGAAGGGGGGCCCTCAAATATTTTCTTGGGAATAAGGGGGTCTCAGACAAAAAAAGGTTGGGAACCACTGCTCTAATGCATATGCATGACTCATCCAAACATGCTTAAACCAAGCTCCACCTCCATCTTTAAGTGCCACGCCCACATCTCAACATCCAATCAATGGATAGAACCCTTCAATGAGGAGGTTCAACCAACTCTGAGTTAAAACTTCAACTCTGAGTTGACTTACCCTGAGATGGGAAACTCTGATTTTTCGGTTTCAGAACAGCTGAACTGAGCTAGTTCATTCGACTCGGAATAGGTTGACTCTGAGTTAAGCGCTTGCCCCACGACTATGAAAAGCCATGATCAATGGAGCTCCGAAACTAAGATTCACCATGGCAACAGCACCCGACAAAAAGACGTCCACATATTCCGAGTCAATACACAAGTATAATTCTTATTCACTGTTATATTATCAGGTGAAAACTGACAGAAAGGTAAGTTATTGAACTAATACTCAATTCCATGGTATCCCACAGGCAAAAAAATAATAATAATTGTGGCAGCTACTAAAAATGAACAATGAATTCATAATTCAATCAGTTAAATCTTTAAGCATAAAAGGTTCATGGCTGTAGGCTGCATGACTTTACAAACATTTGACATATTAAATAAATATAATTCAGTGTCTATTTCAATGTGCAGCTGCTGTTTCCACATAGTATAATGCTCTTTTCACATAATTAAATGTTCTCTAATCCAACCTGTTACATTTTTTTTTAATTAGGCTAATGAAATTAACATTTGACATCTACTGGGCCAACAGCAAGAAGGCATAGGCTGGACCTGCACCATCACTGACAGATGAAGAGGAGATGCGCAATATATGAAGAATATTAAAATCCAACAGGAAAAGGAATAACTGTTGCTTTTGTATTTGTAGGAAATAAAGATGACCAAATAAATTGTGAATAATTTGTGTGTATTTAACAGCTGTAGTGGTTACGGCATATATCTTAGACTATCCTTCTATTCCATACAGTAATCAGTTTCACAAGGTGCGATGATGGGAATATGCATGTCATCAATACATCCAACCACATTGGAAATCCTAAAGGAAAATCTAATTATTAGGTTACTTTCAGAGGTCACAGCAAGATGTTATCAAATGAACGTCATTGATCAGATTAGCCTCATTTAAACCGATTACTCCCCCACTGTCCTGCAATCCTGTGAAACTTCTCTTTTATGGATCTCAAGTTTTTGTGTGCAACAACACAAAAACTCTCAGAAAGAGCGTGAGAGCGAGGCACATTTTCCTTCCTGCTCTGTTACAGCAGCTTTACTAATGTGCTCTCTCCGATGATATATAGAAAAATGTGCAATGAATGAATGTACTGCACTGCAAAAAATGCTTTTCTTACTTAGCATTTTTGTATTGTTGTTTCCAGTCAAAATATCAAAAGATTATTAAATCAAAATGCATTTTCTAAAAGAAAAACTCCGGGTTTATATAAGAAAACCTGCTCCTGACCAGGTTCACAGAGTAAGTTACCATGGTAACTGACTCTGAGTATAAGTTACTCCTCTTTCAGAAACGGGCTTGACTTACTCTGCTTCCTCAGGTTTGACATACCTCCCATTCTGAAACAGAACATTTCAGGGTTAAAGGAGAACTCCGGGCAATTTTTAAGTTAATCTTGATCGTTATACCTTTGTGAGTACTGTCTATAGAAAAAAAATAAAAGAACCGGATTGGTGCTTGCAACACGGAGCTCCCCCTCAGCTAAAACGGCAGTTATGGGGGCATATACATAAAGAGTGTCTTTGTGCCTTTTAACAGACACAAAATGCAATTAAAATGTCTGTCCAACATGAACAGGGCCCTTACATGTGAACAAGATGCGTTTAGCAACTTAGCCATTGTTTAAATTCACCTAAATAGTGTTTTAGACGGCTAGCTGTAGTCTCGCGCTGAAGTCCCGTGGGAACTCAGTTGTAGCCAAAGGTATATATCAGTGTGCATGTGAAGAAGAAATGGTTCGCGTTTGTGCCGTACAAGGATGACTACACAGACACAACACAGCACCCAAATGGAAGGATAAATAAAGTTTACATTACCTCCACAGTGGTTGCACACGTCTTCGTCCACGGAATCGGCTCGGTTACTAACGTAACCTCGGTTCCCTGAGAGGAGGGAACGAGTATTGCGTAAGTAGCTTACGCTATGGGAAAACTCCTTTTCTCGAGAATATTGAAGTCTTTATGTAAAACGCATTGCAGCTGCACAGCAGACAGCAATGAGCGAAGGAGCTCGGTCATTGGCTGTGCTGCGGCAACTTGCTCGAACCAATGACGGGGCGATTCTGAATGCGCGACCAAGGAGCGCGCCTCGCGCCCGCGCGCGTCAGAGCCCGCCAAGATGGGCGTGGCCAAGAGCTATATATTGGGTGCCCCGTCATGAGAGTTCTTTAGGTTAAAACGACTGAAGCGAACTAACCAAGCACAAGCACGGCAGCTTACGCAATACTCGTTCCCTCCTCTCAGGGAACCGAGGTTACGTTAGTAACCGAGTCGTTCCCTTTTGAGAGGTCTCTCCTATTACGTAAGTAGCTTACGCTATGGGAACACCATGCAAAACGCCGTGCGTGCTGAACTTCGCCTTATGATAGCCAGAGGCAGGTGCCTGAGCTGAAAAGCAAAGTTATCATCCAACTAGCCGGCAGAGGCGAGCTTTATATGTGGGAAAAAGTATAGAGCGCCTAGAAGGCGCTCAGTGTGACACAATCACATACATAATCTAGATACGAACTCATAGTTCTACTAGCATCATGCTGATAGTACATTGGAATGCAATGTCGGGACCTGTAGGTTGTAAAACCTGATAAATGTGGACGGTGAGGCCCAGCCTGCCGCCGCACAAATATCCTCGATCGGTATCCCGCTCGACCACGCCCAGGAAGAAGCCACACTCCTGGTGGAGTGTGCTTTGACTCTCCAGGGGCATTGAAGTCCCTTAGCTTCATAAGCCAGCGCTATAGCCTCAACTATCCAGTGAGAGATTCTCTGCTTTGAAACGGGGGAACCTTTCGTACGGCCGCCAAAGCATACAAACTGTTGTTCTGTCTGTCTGAATAGGGCAGAACGCTCCAAATACACTCTGAGAGCCCTAACGGGGCAGAGTAGATTAGCGTCGTGTTCGTCTGCTGGTGACGATAGCGCAGTTAGGGAGATAACCTGTGCTCTGAAGGGAGTGGTGAGCACTTTAGGAATATACCCATGTTTTGGCCTAAGGACGACCCTGCAGTCGTTAGGTCCGAATTCTAGGCAGGCAGCGCTTGTCGAAAGCGCGTGCAGATCGCCCACTCTATTGACCGAGGCTAGTGCCAGCAAGAGCGCAGTTTTGAGCGAGAGCAGCTTGAGTTGCACGGTTCGGAGTGGTTCGAACGGGGGCCCTTTAAGAGCGTCTAGGACCGTAGCTAGGTCCCAGATCGGCATTGAGGGGGGGCGTGAAGGGTTCTTCCTCCTAGCGCCCCTTAGGAAACGAATAATTAGGTCGTTTCTTCCCAATGGACGTTCCATCACAGGGTCGTGTGACGCTGTGATGGCCGCCACATATACTTTGAGCGTGGAGGGGGTGCGGCCCGCCTCCAGAAGCCCTTGTAGAAAAGCGAGTACGTTCGTAATCTCGCATGTTTCAGGGTTCAGGCCCTCTGCGTTACACCAGTCACTGAACACTTTCCATTTCTGGGCATATGAGCGTCTCGTGGAGGGTTCCCGTGCCTCAGCGATGGTTTTTAGCGCTCCACTCGTGAGGTTCCTGGGAACCCGTTGAGGGGCCATGCATGAAGGGCCCACAGATCGGGGCGGGGATGAAATATCATCCCGCTGGCCTGACTGAGGAGGTCTGGCCTCAGTGGAATCGGCCGTGGTGCAGATTGCATTTGCATCAATTCTGGAAACCATGTTTGGTTCTTCCAGAGTGGGGCTATCAGGAGCACTGCGTCTTTCTCCTCTCTGACCCGACTGATGACCTGCAGCAGCATCGCGATCGGGGGAAATGAATATAAGGGGCGGCTCGGCCAGCTCTGGGCGAGCGCGTCCGTGCTTTTCGTGAAGAAAAGAGAGCAGTGTGCATTCTCGTTGGAGGCGAAGAGGTCGACCTCCGCCTCACCAAAGATTTTCCATAACCACTGAATCGTCAGCGGGTTGAGAGCCCATTCTCCTGGGAGAATCTTGTCTCTGGATAGCATGTCTGCCCCTTGGTTCAGCGCGCCTGGCACATGCGCTGCTCTCAGCGAGCGCAAGTTGTGCTGGGACCATAAGATGAGTCTCCTGGCCTTTGAATGCATGGAGCTCGACCTGAGTCCACCCTGGTGATTTATGTATGACACTACCGTCATGTTGTCCGTTCGGACCAGGATGTGTTCGTTTTTTAGATGTGGAAGCAGGGCTCTGAGAGCCAAAGCGACCGCTTTCATCTCCAGGCAGTTTATGTGTAGGCGCTTCTCCGGGTTTGACCAAAAGCCGGAGACAGGCCTGCCCTCGTAAAGGGCTCCCCAAACTATTTTGGAGGCATCTGTTGTGATCATCTTTCTCCTTGTGTTCACACCCAGACTCACGTCTGACTGGTACCAGTCGGTGGCTTTCCAGTGCGTCAGGGCTTTTATACAGCCGTGGTTCGCTCTGATTAAAAGGTGGCCCGAACGCCACGCGTGAGCAGGGACGCGGCTCTTGAGCCAGCGTTGGAGAGGACGCATATGCAACAACCCTAGCTGGAGTACGGCCGATGCTGAGGCCATGAGATCTAGCATCCTCTGAAACCGCTTGATGGGGGCGCGCGCGCCCGCCCTGAATGATGTTGCAAGGCACCGGATGGTGAGCGCGCGTTCTGATGAGAGACGAGCTGTCATCTGCATCGAGTCTAGAACTATTCCCAGGAAAGAAATCCTCTGGCTGGGAGATAGTATACTTTTTGCAAAATTGATTCTTAGACCCAGGCATTCTAGATGGCTGATAATCCAAGATCTGTGTGTTATTAACTGACTCTCTGATTGTGCTAGGACCAGCCAATCGTCGAGATAATTCGGTATTCACACTCCCCTTCGTCTCAAGGGGGAAAGTGCGGCATCCATAAATTTCGTGAATGTACGGGGAGCCAGGGACAGGCCGAACGGAAGTACTGTGTACTGGTAAGACTGTCCCTCGAACGCGAATCTCAGAAAAGGCCTGTGATGAGGCGCTATTGGAATGTGAAAGTAAGCATCTTTCAGATCCACTGAGAGAAACCAATCTCCTGGGCGTACTTGCGCGAGGATATGTTTGGTTGTTAACATTCTGAACGAGCGAATCATTAGTGCTTTGTTCAGGTGTCTGAGATCTAGGATGGGGCGGAGACCACCATCCTTTTTCGGGACGAGAAAATAGCGGCTGTAAAAACCTGCCCCGCTCATAGAGGGGGAAACAGTTTCCTGAAAGCACTTCCAAACTTTTACGTTTTTTATATGGAACTACCTTATCATTAAAATGAATGAAGAAAAAGAAGGCCTTAATCTACTTTGAGGATGTTAAACTTTCTGAAAACCCCTAGTCTTTTATTTTCTTATTTCTTATTTATTTTAATCTATTTTATTTTATTTCTTTATTTTACCTTATTTATTTTTATTTTCTAAAACTAAAACTTTCTTAAATAAAAAAAAATCCAATGTTCCAATGTTGTATCAGGATACAGTGATGTATGATTACAATATTCATGTACCGAGATATTAATAAAATACGTCAATAAATACCATGGTCAAGGTTACATCTTCACATACTAGCACTTTTTCCAATAGGCTATTTACTGTTTATTTATAATGTGGTCTACTGTGATATTGTAAGTGTGGGAGAAGTAATATTTCCATAATTCAGTGAGTTTAGGTTGTGTTGTTGGTGTTCACCACCAGATGGCGACTGCAGATCATAAACCCCACTCAGACTGGCTTCCTCTGTGTGTGTGTGTGTGTGTGTGTGTGTGTGTGTGTGTGTGTGTGTGTGTGTGTGTGTGTGTGTGTGTGTGTGTGTGCCCGTGACCTTTGACCTCTGTGACATCAGCCTTGAAGGAGATTTTAAAAAAAAATGAGAGTTGGACACAAACCTTTAAAAAAGGTTATTTTTTCACAGCAGTGCCATAGAAGAACCTTCCCGTGACCTTTGACCTGTGTGACAGGAGCCTGTTACCTTTCAGTGAACAGTTCTTAAAAGAACAATTATTTTTCTTAGTGCAAAGAACATGTTAATAATCTAACAAACCTTTTTCAACTAAAAATCATCTTTTGTGCAATTGAAAGATTCCATGGACGTCAAAGGTTGTTTAATGCCTTTATTTTTCATTTCACATTACTGACCCCAAACTTTTGAACGTTAGTGTTTAATGTTACAAACGCTTTTTATTTCAGATAAATGCTGTTCTTTTGAACTTCCTATTCATCAAAGAATCCAGAAATAAAATTGTAAATAACTGTTTTCAACATTGATAATAATCATAAATGTTTCTTGAGCATCAAATCATCATATTATAGTGATTTCTGAAGGATCATGTGACACTGAAGGGTGGAGTAATGATGCTGAAAATTCAGCTTTCATCACAGGAATAAATTACACTTTATTATATATTCACAAAGAAAACAGCTGATTTAAATATTTTATAATATTACAGTGTTTTTGTTGGTATTTTTAATGAAATTTAAAAGAAACTTATTTTAAAAACATTAAAAATCGTACCGATCCAAAACCTTTTGACTGGTCGTGTATATTGCAGAAACACAAGAAGAGAGCTAGTTAAGGTGAATGCTAGTTAACGGTAGTTAAGGAGAATGCTAGTTAAGGCTAGTTAAGGAGAATGCTAGTTAAGACTAGTTAAGGAGAATGCTAGTTAAGGCTAGTTAAGGAGAATGCTAGTTAAGGCTAGTTAAGGAGAATACTAGTTAACGCTAGTTAAGGAGAATGCTAGTTAAGTCTAGTTAAGGAGAATGCTAGTTAAGGCTAGTTAAGGAGAATGCTAGTTAACGCTAGTTAAGGAGAATGCTAGTTAAGGCTAACTAAGGAGAATACTAGTTAACACTAGTTAAGGAGAATGCTTGTTAACGCTAGTTGAGGAGAATACTAGTTAACGCTAGTTAAGGAGAATGCTAGTTAAGGCTAGTTAAGGAGAATACTAGTTAACACTGGTTAAGGAGAATGCTAGTTAACGCTAGTTAAGGAGAATACTAGTTAACGCTAGTTAAGGAGAATAGTTAGGGCTAGTTAATTGGTAAAATTTATACTAGTTAAGGAGAATGATTAACCCTTGGTGATTGGGTTATCTGTCCTCCATCGTGTGTGTTAATATAAGCTCATCTCACACCTCAGATCAACAGCTTGAGGAGTCGAGGCGCATTTCTTTAAGGGATTTCTAACAAGCCTCAGTGCGAACGAGGATAATTTGATCAAACGCAGACTTTTTTTGCGAGAGCCAATTAAACAGAGTGAGTAAGACTTCACACAATGCGATAACAGAAACACAAAGCTGGGAAAGGAGGACAGAAACGCCTCTGATCATTTTAATCATCTCCAGAATTACTCATGACTCGCTCTGGGTGGACGATCGGTTTATCTGGCAGAATTAAACCAGATTATTACATCTCAAAACTTCTACTGTTTGTGTGTGTGTGTGTGTGTGTGTGTATGTGTGTGTGTGTGTGTGTGTGTGTGTGTGTGTGTGTGTGTGTGTGTGTGTGTGTGTCCGTTATGAAGTTCGGTTGAGCACAGTTATCATTGTTTGTGGAAGATGTTATTGATGGAATGGACAGACAAAGATGTGCATCTTTCTTTAGTTTCAGTCATGTGATCTTCAACTGTGAACAAAATCTGATGAAACAAAAGTGTAGCAATGGGACATTAATGAAGAGTGAACTTGATCATTGTGTTGTTCTTCATAAAGTTTCAATTATTTCTCTATCTATCTATCTATCTATCTATCTATCTATCTATCTATCTATCTATCTATCTATCTATCTATCTATCTATCATCCATCCATCCATCTATCTGTCTATCAGTGTATGTATATATATATTGAGAGAGAGTGTCTCTGTCCATCTATGTTTAGTGTTGTGTGTGTGTGTGTGTGTGTGTGTGTGTGTGTGTGTGTGTGTGTGTGTGTGTGTGTGTGTGTGTGTGTGTGTGTGTGTGTGTGTGTGTGTGTGTCCTGCAGGCTGTTCTCCACAGACCCTCAGCGGGGGCGTCACATGTGCTCTGGCTGCTCTCTCTCTCCCGCTAAACGATCCCAGTCCGGGCCGAGCCAAACCAGCACAGAACGCACAACTGCTCCCACATTTGTCCCGGCGTCTGTGTGTACGGTCCCGACGCCAAGCGTGTGTGTTCGAGACCCTCGTTCTGACGGGCCTGTGTTGAAACCAAACCGGCCCTGTGTGGGTCCTCGTAAGGCCTCACACACAGATGTTTCTAGGGCATTGTTATCCAGAGAGCACAGATAATTGGTTTTCTCCTGGATGGGACGGATGAAGCGGTTGCCAGTGTGTGTGTTTTTCGGGTGTGGGTTTCAGCTATTAGGGTATATGTGTGTGTGTGTGTGTCTGCTGTTTGCCACTATATGCCAGAAATCGCTTCCTATGGTTTTACAAT
>NW_027508872.1:525000-528816 GCF_051911475.1 Siphateles boraxobius
TATATGGAGGTTTGATTTTAAGACTGTAAAATTAATTTAAAAACTGTAATATTATTACTAAATGGATTAAATAAAATAATTGCAATATAATGCAAAATATATAAAGGTTTTATTTTAAAATGTATGCCTATTACATTTTATTTACATTTTTTAAAAACATAATAATTTTTTATTTTAAGATTGTAAAATTCATTTAAAAGCAGTATGATAAGTAACATAATAGTATTACTTAATGCATTAAATAAAAATTGTTAAATGCATCACAATAGACAATTCTTCTGCCGCTTAATATAGTTTTTACAACATCTCTGAACGCAGGTGATCCGATCGGATGTAGGATCCAGAATCCGTTTCTAAACTGAATTCGACTGGAGTGTGAGTGTGTCAAGCAAACGTTCCAGAGGTTCACACACACACACACACACACACACACACACACACACACACACACACACACACACACACACACACACACACACACACACACACACACTCATGCACCGGGCATCAGCTTCAGTGGAAAATGTAATATCAGCGGGAGGGTTTGGTCACAGCGTGCTCTATATTATTGCAGTAGGCAGGGATTCTGGCTAACACACACACACACACACACACACACACAAACACACACACACACTCACACACACAGCAGTGACATCATGCACACACACACACACACACACATGCAAAGGGTCTCCAACAGACCTGGCAGATAAAAGCATAACAAAGTTAAAGTGTTACCTGCCTCTCCCGCCTCAGACGTGTCACGGTGCCAAACACACAGAGTGTGTTTCCATGCCAACGCTGAGAGTACATCAGCATGTATGTCCAGGCGGGTGACGCCACAAAAACACCTGATGTATAAGAAACAAAAACACACACAACACATTCAGTACTGCATACTACCATACTATTCCTGCAGTATGTGAATGTTCATATGCATCGACCTGAATTATGCAGATCCCACAATGCAATGCACCTGCCGTTTACAGTATGACAAATTAACCAAAAGTATGTGCATAATGCATTGTAAAAAAAAAATTATTCGAAGTTGTAAATAAAACATATTATTGGAGTACGTTTTACAAGAAAATACTAGTCCAATTCTTCTATGTCAAAAATGTCACATTTAGTTCAATGTGTTACTTTCAGTATCTTTGAATGAAAAGTGTTTCAAATTAAAACTAGGGCTGGGAAACGATTATAGTCACATCCAAAATAAAAGTTTATGTTTACATAATATAATGTGTGTGTACGGTGTATAATTATTTTGTATATATAAATACACACACATGCATGTATATATTTAAGAAAAAATTGTTATTTATATATAAAATATTTATATTTATAAATATATATACAGTAGATACATGGAAATATTTCTCAAATATATACATGCATGTGTGTGTATTTATATATACAAAATAATTATACACGGCACACACTCTATATTATGCAAACACAAACTTTTATTTTGGATGCTATTAATCGTTTCACAGCACTAGTTAAATCATTCACCCATTTACTTCCAGTGTAACTTTCCGGTGTAACTCTATTATAATATGACTGAACGAAAGCTTGTGTTGCATACTGCATACACAGATGTCTACAGTATATATGCTGGCATCGTGCACTATAAATATTGTTACCTCTGTGATGTTCTGATTATGTTGCTCTCTGGACAAAGGTGTGTGGTAATGCATGAATCTACATGCAAATAAATAGTAAAGTATGTTCAATCCTGCAAGTCTTTGTTCTATTCTCAGAAGATCAGAAATATTTCAGGTGACCCGTCCAGATCTCTTCAGGCCTACAACATCACACACACACACACACACACACACACACACACACACACACACACACACACACACACACACACACACACACACACACACACACACACACACACACACACACACACACACACACACACACAAGGGCAATAATGGTGGACCAGATGGGGTTTTTGAGCGAGCGATTTAGACGAGCTGCGGGTGGCTCATGAAGGACACACACACACACACACACCAGGACTGACGTTCACCGCTGACTCACTAAAGTACCAACAAACTGTCCTCTGGGTTCATAGAAAACTGATTTTAATCAGCCAAGTGTTAAAATACAAGTTCTCACTATGTGTATGCATGGAAGTATGTATGTGTATGTCTCTCTCTCTCTCTCTCTCTCTCTCTCTCTCTCTCTCTCTCTCTCTCTCTCTATCTGTGTGTGTGTGTGTGTGTGTTTGTGTCCTGGTAAACCCTACATTTTTGGGACAAAATGTCCTTACAAAGATGGCTATGTCCAAAATCCTTGTTTTTGTGGGGACATTTTTTGGTCCCCATGAAGAAAACAGCTTATAAATCAAACTAAGTTGTGTTTTTGAAAATTTAAAGATGCAGAAAGATTTCAGTGATGGGTAGGTTTAGTGTAAGGGGATACAGTTGTACAGTATAAAAATCATTATGTCTATGGAAAGTCCCCATAAAACACAACATGATCGAGTGAGTGAGTGTGTATGTGTGTGTGTGTGAGAGGGAAATAGAGAGAGAGTTTCTCTGTGTGTGTGTGTGTGTGTGTGTGTGTGTGTGTGTGTGTGTGTGTGTGTGTGTGTGTGTGTGTGTGTGTGTGTGTGTGTGTGTGTGTGTGTGTGTGTGTGTGTGTGTGTGTGTGAGAGAGAGAGAGAGATAGAGAGAGAGAATTTCTGTGTGTGAGTGTTGAAGCTGGCAAGAGCTTCCAAATCCTCAGCACAGATCTTGCTGGATCATTCTGCTGCATTTGACATGGTTAACCACCAGATCCTCCTCTTAACCCTCAAGATGAAAGGAACCGCACTCCAAAGGTTCAAGTCTTACCTCTCAGTAGGTCCTTCAGGGTGTCGTGGAGGAGTGAGGTGTCGAAATCAAAGAAATCTTGCTACTGGAGTGCCTCAGGGCTCAGTGCTGGGACCGCTTCTCTTCTCCATCTACATCATCACTATGATCTGTCATTCAGAAACATGGGTTTTCCTATCACTGCTACACTGACGACACACATCTCTACCTCTCAACCAGAGGATCCGACGGCAGCTTCTCGCATCTCGGCCTGACTGACAAACATTTCTTTCTGGATGAAGGACCACCACCTTAAACTCAACCTTGCAAAGTCAAGTCAAGTCACCTTCATTTATATAGTGCTTTTAACAATATAGATTGTTTCAAAGCAGCTTCACAGTGATAATAGGAAATTACAGTAACAGAGATTGCTTTGGCTTTACAGCAGCTCTAGAATAAAGTTATTGTCCAGCTAAAGTTAGTTTTGATTGATTCACTTCCGTTGCAAAGATCATTAGTTATTAGCAACCATCAACCGGCAAAGTCAGATCTGCTCGTGTTCTCAGCCCACCCATCACTTCATCACAACTTCTCCATTCAAGGTTTGACAACCATAACTCCATCCAGGACAGCCAGGATCCTTGAATTGATGAATTAAACTTCAAAAGACCACATTGCTAGAACTGCCCGGTCCTGCAGATTTGCCTTATATAACATTAGGAGGATCAGGCCCTTCCTATCGGAGCTCCACAACTCCTCATGCAAGCTCTTGTTCTCTCCAGACTGGACTATTGTAATGCGCTCTTGTTAGGGCTGCACAATAATGAAGAAAAGTGCGATATGCGATACGATAATGCTTAAAGTGTATAAAATAAACTTAAATTATCTTCAAAATATATTTTATTATACAACTATATAATTATATAACCTACATACATGTTTCACATTCTGTTTGTAACAAGAAAACATCCCTACAACTTGACGCAAGTGAACGACGCTTTGT
>NW_027508873.1:0-35000 GCF_051911475.1 Siphateles boraxobius
ATGAGGAATCCCCAAATTTGATGAATGAACACAGACTGAATCAGCCAGTAGCTAACACTGAATGGACATGCTGTTTACACATCACACAAGGACAATGATAACACCACTCAGCCACAACAACCTCTGCTCACGGACACAATCTCAGCTGAGCCCTGCCCACAGAGCTCACCACAGACAGACTGTGACATACTAGCACTCCTCCAAGATTCAGCACCCAAGGATGACTTTCTGGAAAACAGCCAAGGAAACCAGGACAGCATATCACAGCCTCCGATAACCCCAGAGCAACAGCCCCTCTCACCAGACACGTTATCTCTCTCTCCAGCATCTCCACTTCTGTGCTTCTCAGAGAAAATGGAACAACTGGTGTATGCTGGAACCAGACTATCCCACTCTTTTTCTGCCAGCCCACAGATACCAACCAAAAAACGCCAGGCCCCACAACCACCAAAGCCTACGGGCCCAGCTCGCCCTCCCCCTCCTCCTGTGAGAGCTCTTCGGCCTCTGCCACAGCGCCAGGGCCCACACCCTCCTCCAGCGGCTCGAGGTGAACCAAAAACAACTGATACCAGCTCTCAGTGATATGTGTCGGATACCCGCTATGATAACAATAACTTTCTTAAATGTTTACAGAACAAGCGGGAACCTAGTGTGCCTGTATCTTTTTCTATTGCTGTTCGATTACATGATAGAAAGTCTAAGGCCTTCAAAAGCCGTACAGCAAACCCACCTAATCTGGTGCCTATTACACAACATACTAAGATTTCTGTGGGGACAAAAAGTAAGACTGTTAAGTTAGCACTTTTAAACATCCGCTCACTTAAAAATAAATCACTTCTAGTCAACGACTTAATAACCACATACAACCTGGATTTTATGTTGCTAAATGAAACTTTGCTAGAAGAAAGTTGCAGTGCAACAGTCCTCAATGAAACAGCCCCTCCTAACTTTACTTTTATGAGTGTCTGCAGAGCTGTCAGAAGAGGCGGAGGTTTAGCTGCTCTTTATAAAGATGTCTATCAATGTAAGCAAATATCATTTGGGAATTACCCGTCTTTCGAATATCTGGGTATTGTGTTAAAAGGTGCTCCACGCATTTTACTTATCATTGTTTACAGGCCTCCAAAATACTCTCCAGCTTTTGCTGAGAACTTAACAGAACTGTTATCAACAATTTCCTCAGAGTTTGTCTGCTTTGCCATTGCTGGAGATTTTAACATTCACATAGATAATGCAGAAACCAATATGGCAAAAGAAATCAAAACTGTTTTAAAAACTTTTGATCTGACTCAGCATGTACATGGACCCACACATAATCGTGGACACACTCTAGATTTACTTATCAGTAAGGGTCTAAACATTTCATCAATTGTTATTAAGGATGTAGCACTGTCTGATCATTTTTGTATTTTCTTTGATATATTGATCTCTCCTGCCATTGAAGCTAGATCTGTGTCTGTCAAGAAGAGATGCTTAAATGAGAACACTAGTGTACTATTTATGAAGGCTATATCTTTAACACCAAGCATATCTGCTGACTCTGTTGATTTTCTCCTTGATTCTTTTAACTCAAAAGTTAAGAGTGTAATTGATGATATTGATCCTGTGAAAGTCAGGAAGAAGAGTGGCGGATAAAAAGCACCTTGGAGAAACTCACCAGCAGTGCAAAATATGAAAAGACAATGTAGAAAAGCAGAGCGCATGTGGCGGAAGACAAAACTTGTAGTCCATTATAACATCTACAAAGACAGCATCCATGCTTTCAATAAGGAACTAGGCAAAGCTAGACAGACTTTCTTCTCGAATATTATAAACAGCAATATAAACAACACGCGCACTCTGTTTGCTACTGTAGAGAGACTGACAAACCCCCCAAGCCAGATTCCCAGTGAAATGCTCTCAGAGAGCAAGTGCAGTGAGTTTGCTTCTTTCTTCTCTGAGAAAATCAATAATATCAGAAAGGTGATCAGCTCATCCTTGAGTTGCGCTGGGGTCAAGCAGATCAGACAACAGCCTGAGAAAGTAGTCACTATGTCTGATTTCGAAGAAATTGAATGCTAAAATTTTGGAAGAAACCGTACAGCACCTTAAAACATCAACCTGCGCCCTTGACGCACTTCCCACATCTTTTTTCAAAAATGTGTTACACAGCTTAGAAGCAGATCTCCTAGAAGTGGTAAATGCCTCACTTCTCTCTGGGAGTTTCCCGACCTCCCTGAAAACTGCTGTTGTCAAGCCCCTCCTGAAAAAGAGCAATCTGGATAAGACCATATTAAACAACTATAGACCGATCTCAAATCTTCCTTTCATAGGCAAGATCATTGAAAAAGTTGTCATCAATCAGCTGAACAAATTCTTAAGCTTGAATGGATACTTTGACAATTTTCAATCTGGTTTCCGACCGCACCACAGCACAGAGACAGCGCTCATAAAGATAATAAATGATATTCGCTTAAATACTGATACAGGCAAATTATCAGTGCTGGTACTACTCGACCTCAGTGCTGCATTTGACACTGTCGATCACAACATACTTCTTGACAGGCTGGAAAACTGGGTCGGGTTTTCTGGGATAGTCCTAAAATGGTTCAGGTCATACTTAGGAGGCAGAGGTTATTATGTGAGTATAGGAGACCATAAGTCTGAGTGGACATCCATGACATGCGGAGTCCCTCAAGGCTCAATTCTTGCGCCACTCCTATTCAACCTGTACATGCTCCCAATAAGCCAAATAATGAGAAAGAACCAAATCACTTACCACAGCTATGCAGACGACACACAGCTCTACTTATCCCTATCACCTAACGATTACAGCCCCATTGACTCCCTTTGCCAATGCATTGATGAAGTAAACAATTGGATGTGCCAAAACTTTCTTCAGTTAAACAAAGACAAAACTGAAGTCATTGCGTTTGGAAACAAAGATGAAGTTCTCAAGGTGAACGCATACCTTCAGTCTAGGGGTCAAACAACTAAAAATCAAGTCAGGAATCTGGGTGTGTCTCTAGAGTCAGACCTTAGTTTCAGTAGTCATGTCAAAGCAATAACTAAATCAGCATACTATCACCTGAAAAATATTGCAAGAATTAGATGCTTTGTTTCCAGTCAAGACTCAGAGAAACTTGTGCATGCTTTCATCACCAGTAGGGTGGATTATTGTAATGGACTCCTCACTGGCCTTCCCAAAAACACCATAAGACAGTTGCAGCTCATACAGAACGCTGCTGCTAGGATTCTGAGCAGAACCAGAAAATATGAACACATCACACCAGTCCTCAGGTCTTTACACTGGCTGCCAGTTACATTTAGGATTGATTTTAAAGTATTATTACTGGTGTATAAATCACTAAATGGCCTAGGACCTCAATACATTGCAGATATGCTCAGTGAATATAAACCCAACAGATCACTCAGATCATTAGGATCACATCGGCTAGAAATACCAAGGGTTCACTCTAAGCATGGCGAGTCTGCTTTTAGCTACTATGCCAGCCGCAGCTGGAACCAGCTTCCAGAAGAGATCAGATGTGCTCCTACAGTAGTCACATTCAAATCCAGACTCAAAACACTTCTGTTTAACTGTGCATTTACTGAATGAGCACTGTGACACTGTTCGTCCGACTGTTTGCACTGTATTCTATTTTATGTTTTTAATTATTCTGATTTCTTTTGATTATTTCTGTATTTTATCTTTTACTCTAAACTGTTTTAATTATTCTGATTTCTTTTGATTATTTTAATTTCTTCTATGTAAAGCACTTTTAATTACCATTGTGTATGAAATGTGCTATATAAATAAACTTGCCTTGCCTTGCCTTGACACACACTCACTCGCTGTCTCACATACACACACACACTCGGTCACACACTCACTCTTTCTCTCTCACACACACACACACACACACACACACACACACACACACACACACACACACACACACACACACACACACACACTCACAAGTGTTTACAGGAAGTTGTGTGTGAGTGTTCCAAAGTGTGTGTGTTCCTCTCTCTCTTTCACTTCCATGATCAGCCGCTGACGAGAGTCAGAGAGTTTGATCCGCTCATGAGTTACAGTGAAGCTCAACTAGTCATGGAGTGGGACTATTATGTGCCTGTGCACTTACTGGAGTGAGTAGAGAGTGTGTTTGTGTTTGTGTGTGTGTGTGTGTGTGTGTGCTCTAATGTTTTTCTTGGTGTGTGTATGATATTTGTCTCAATGATCTCCATGTTTCATGTATGTCACTCTTCCTCTTTCTCACGGGATAAAATCAAATCAGTGTAATCAATATCTGAAGCTGATTGATCTGTTGTCAAGTCTCCTTTATATAGTGCTTTTTACAATACAGATTGTTTCAAAGCAGCTTTACTGAGATAACAGGAAAATAATTTTGTAAATGTCCCCAACTAAGCAAGCCAAAGGCGAAGAAAGGCGACAGTGAAGGAACCAAAACTCCATCAGTGACAGAATGGAGAAACCAGACTCAGTCTCAGTCCTCCTCTGGCCAACGAACAAACAGTGTATGATTATGATTATGATTCAGGCATTACAGGTCAGAGGTCAGATTGAAACGGAACATTATATAATGCAGTTAATCTGTATGAAGACCGGAGTCACGCTCGTATGGAGAGTTTGTTGAGGATCAGTGCTGATGCTGTTGTCGATGAGAGTCTAGTGGACACAAGCTCTGCTGACACTTCAGGGATGCGTTGTGGCCGTGTCCAGGCGCAGGTCCACCATCTGATCTGGATACGGCCCGGGTCCGGCTGATTACAGTTAACCTCGGAATAAACAGAAAGACTAAAATTAGCGTAGATGCCATTCTTCTTATGATGTAGCGAGTACATCAGGTGTTATAGGAAGTGTTCCCGGTTCCGGCTGATCTAATCTATGCAGACTAATAATCATTTAACTGATTTGAATAATAGGAATGTATAGTGTTCTGTGTGAATGCTAAGCCAAAGAGATGTGTTTTTAGTCTAGGCAAGGCAAGGCAAGTTTATTTATATAGCACATTCCAAACACAATGGTAATTCAAAGTGCTTTACATAGAATAAATTAAAATAATCAAAAGAAATAAGAATAATTAAAACAGTTTAGAATAAAAGATAAAATACAGAAATAATCAAAAGAAATCAGACTAATTAAAAACATAAAATAGAATACAGTACAAACAGTCGGACGAACAGTGTCACAGTGCTCATTCAGTAAATGCACAGTTAAACAGAAGTGTTTTGAGTCTGGATTTGAATGTGACTGTAGGAGCACATCTGATCTCTTCTGGAAGCTGGTTCCAGCTGCGGCTGGCATAGTAGCTAAAAGCAGACTCGCCATGCTTAGAGTGAACCCTTTGTATTTCTAGCCGATGTGATCCTAATGATCTGAGTGATCTGTTGGGTTTATATTCAGTGAGCATATCTGCAATGTATTGAGGTCCTAGGCCATTTAGTGATTTATACACCAGTAATAATACTTTAAAATCAATCCTAAATGTAACTGGCAGCCAGTGTAAAGACCTGAGGACTGGTGTGATGTGTTCATATTTTCTGGTTCTGCTCAGAATCCTAGCAGCAGCGTTCTGTATGAGCTGCAACTGTCTTATGGTGTTTTTGGGAAGGCCAGTGAGAAGTCCATTACAATAATCCACCCTGCTGGTGATGAAAGCATGCACAAGTTTCTCTGAGTCTTGACTGGAAACAAAGCATCTAATTCTTGCAATATTTTTCAGGTGATAGTATGCTGATTTAGTTATTGCTTTGACATGACTACTGAAACTAAGGTCTGACTCTAGAGACACACCCAGATTCCTGACTTGATTTTTAGTTGTTTGACCCCTAGACTGAAGGTATGCGATCACCTTGAGAACTTCATCTTTGTTTCCAAACGCAATGACTTCAGTTTTGTCTTTGTTTAACTGAAGAAAGTTTTGGCACATCCAATTGTTTACTTCATCAATGCATTGGCAAAGGGAGTCAATGGGGCTGTAATCGTTAGGCGATAGGGATAAGTAGAGCTGTGTGTCGTCTGCATAGCTATGGTAAGTGATTTGGCTCTTTCTCATTATTTGGCTCATTGGGAGCATGTACAGGTTGAATAGGAGTGGCGCAAGAATTGAGCCTTGAGGGACTCCGCATGTCATGGATGTCCACTCAGACTTATGGTCTCCTATACTCACATAATAACCTCTGCCTCCTTAGTATGACCTGAACCATTTTAGGACTATCCCAGAAAACCCAACCCAGTTTTCCAGCCTGTCAAGAAGAATGTTGTGATCGACAGTGTCAAATGCAGCACTGAGGTCGAGTAGTACCAGCACTGATAATTTGCCTGTATCAATATTTAAGCGAATATCATTTATTATCTTTATGAGCGCTGTCTCTGTGCTGTGGTGCGGTCGGAAACCAGATTGAAAATGGTCAAAGTATCCATTCGAGCTTAAGAATTTGTTCAGCTGATTGAAGACAACTTTTTCAATGATCTTGCCTATGAAAGGAAGATTTGAGATCGGTCTATAGTTGTTTAATATGGTCTTATCCAGATTGCTCTTTTTCAGGAGGGGCTTGACAACAGCAGTTTTCAGGGAGGTCGGAAAACTCCCAGAGAGAAGTGAGGCATTTACCACTTCTAGGAGATCTGCTTCTAAGCTGTGTAACACATTTTTGAAAAAAGATGTGGGAAGTGCGTCAAGGGCGCAGGTTGATGTTTTAAGGTGCTGTACGGTTTCTTCCAAAATTTTAGCATTCAATTTCTTCGAAATCAGACATAGTGGCTACTTTCTCGTGCTGTTGTCTGATCTGCCTGACACCAGCGCAACTCAAGGATGAGCTGATCACCTTTCTGATATTATTGATTTTCTCAGAGAAGAAAGAAGCAAACTCACTGCACTTGCTCTCTGAGAGCATTTCACTGGGAATCTGGCTTGGGGGGTTTGTCAGTCTCTCTACAGTAGCAAAAAGAGTGCGCGTGTTGTTTATATTGCTGTTTATAATATTCGAGAAGAAAGTCTGTCTAGCTTTGCCTAGTTCCTTATTGAAAGCATGGATGCTGTCTTTGTAGATGTTATAATGGACTACAAGTTTTGTCTTCCGCCACATGCGCTCTGCTTTTCTACATTGTCTTTTCATATTTTGCACTGCTGGTGAGTTTCTCCAAGGTGCTTTTTATCTGCCACTCTTCTTCCTGACTTTCACAGGATCAATATCATCAATTACACTCTTAACTTTTAAGTTAAAAAAATCAAGGAAAAAATCAACAGAGTCAGCAGATATGCTTGGTGTTAAAGATATAGCCTTCATAAATAGTACACTAGTGTTCTCATTTAAGCATCTCTTCTTGACAGACACAGATCTAGCTTCAATGGCAGGAGAGATCAATATATCAAAGAAAATACAGAAATGATCAGACAGTGCTACATCCTTAATAACAATTGATGAAATGTTTAGACCCTTACTGATAAGTAAATCTAGAGTGTGTCCACGATTATGTGTGCCTCCATGTACATGCTGAGTCAGATCAAAAGTTTTTAAACAGTTTTGATTTCTTTTGCCATATTGGTTTCTGCATTATCTATGTGAATGTTAAAATCTCCAGCAATGGCAAAGCAGTCAAACTCTGAGGAAATAGAACTTAACAGTTCTGTTAAGTTCTCAGCAAAAGCTGGAGAGTATTTTGGAGGCCTGTAAACAATGATAAGTAAAATTCGTGGAGCACCTTTTAACACAATACCCAGATATTCGAAAGACGGGTAATTCCCAAATGATATTTGCTTACATTGATAGACATCTTTATAAAGAGCAGCTAAACCTCCGCCTCTTCTGACAGCTCTGCAGACACTCATAAAAGTAAAGTTAGGAGGGGCTGTTTCATTGAGGACTGTTGCACTGCAGCTGTCTTCTAGCAAAGTTTCATTTAGCAACATAAAATCCAGGTTGTATGTGGTTATTAAGTCGTTGACTAGAAGTGATTTATTTTTAAGTGAGCGGATGTTTAAATGTGCTAACTTAACAGTCTTACTTTTTGTCCCCACAGAAATCTTAGTATGTCGTGTAATAGGCACCAGATTAGGTGGGTTTGCTGTACGGCTTTTGAAGGCTTTAGACTTTCTATCATGTAATTGAACAGCAATAGAAAAAGATACAGGCACACTAGGTTCCCGCTTGTTCTGTAAACATTTGAGAAAGTTATTGTTATCATAGCGGGGACCCGAGACATATCACTGAGAGCTGGTATCAGTTGTTTTTGGTTCACCTCGAGCCGCTGGAGGAGGGTGTGGGCCCTGGCGCTGTGGCAGAGGCCGAAGAGCTCTCACAGGAGGAGGGGGAGGGCGAGCTGGGCCCGCAGGCTTTGGTGGTTGTGGGGCCTGGCGTTTTTTGGTTGGTATCTGTGGGCTGGCAGAAAAAGAGTGGGATAGTCTGGTTCCAGCATACACCAGTTGTTCCATTTTCTCTGAGAAGCACAGAAGTGGAGATGCTGGAGAGAGAGATAACGTGTCTGGTGAGAGGGGCTGTTGCTCTGGGGTTATCGGAGGCTGTGATATGCTGTCCTGGTTTCCTTGGCTGTTTTCCAGAAAGTCATCCTTGGGTGCTGAATCTTGGAGGAGTGCTAGTATGTCACAGTCTGTCTGTGGTGAGTTCTGTGGGCAGGGCTCCGCTGAGATTGTGTCCGTGAGCAGAGGTTGTTGTGGCTGAGTGGTGTTATCATTGTCCTTGTGTGATGTGTAAACCGCATGTCCATTCAGGTGCGGAAGTGAAGTCCTGTGGTCATTCATACTGTATCCAGGTGTGTGTGTGCCATTCAGGTTGAGTGGATTGGCACACATTGCAGAAGGATGACGGAGGGAGAAGTAGATATTGTCCTTTAGCACTCTTGAACCAAGTTTGTTTGGGTGGTGGCCGTCCTGTTGAAACAGTTGCCTCTGACTCCAGAAAAGATTGAAGTTGTCAATAAAGTTCACTCCTTTTATATTGCAGGTTTTTTGCAGCCATGTATTAAGCCCAAGCAACCGTGAAAACTTGTTTGTTCCTCTTGCTGGGAATGGTCCACTGATGAATGTCTGAACTTTCAGTCTTTTAAGTGTTTCAAAAAGTTAAGAAGTTCCAACTGCTCCCGACGAGCTGGGTGGCGCCTTGCATGGCTGACACCGCCGTCGGTGTATGAATGTGTGTATGAATGGGTGAATGTGAGGCAACTATGTAAAGCGCTTTGGTGGCCATTCGGTCTGTGAAAGCGCTATATAAATGCAGTCCATTTACCATTTACCATTTATGAATATCATTCTTCCCCACATGAATGATGAGTCGATTTGCAGTCTTATGTTTCATCAGAATGTTCTGAAGTTCCCTGTTTACATCAGATGTTGTTGCTTGTGGAAGGCAGCACGTTGTTGTATCCCTGCTATTAATGTTTCTGATTACGGAGTCGCCCACTATCAGAGTCCTGGGCTCGGCTGCGCTCTGAGCTGAGTGCCGCTGTCTGCTCAACCTTGAGCCCCAGCTAGCATCAGTGTTAGCTACTGGCTGATTCAGTCTGTGTTCATTCATCAAATTTGGGGATTCCTCATTCATTAATACTTCAAATCTGTTCTTAAGATGTATAGACGGTGGTAGGAGACCAGTGTTTGCAATCCTTGTCAGAGCCGTATCTGGGGTTGAGGATGCTACTGCAGCAATATGTGATGCTCGTGACAATCTGATGTCACGAGTGCCTTTGGGTCTCGCTCCCTGTTTGTGCCATCGATTAGTAAGTCAATCGGCTTGTTTCTCTACACTCAGTATGGCCTGTCGAGGAGCACTAGATTCATGGGACTCACCGGCTGTATGCTGAGGACGTCCATGACGAAGCTCTGTTGTGTGTTCCGTCTGGTTTAGTGGTCCCGCAATTAACCTTGTTTCAAGAACTGCAATCCTTTGTAAAAGTCTGTGGCAGTTGGAGCAGCAAGTAGATTCCAGAGGAGGCATTTTCTTATCCTTATGAATGTAGGTAGTTGTGTTTTCTCTTCCCCGGAATGTAAGCTTTCAGTGGGAGGCTGGTCGAATAAAATAATTCTGCTTTTTTTTTTTTTGTAATCCAAGCGTTTGAGCACTGTGCTGATTTGCTGAAGTTAAAATTAGGTGATAAAAGGAGATAAAATATAGAAATATAAAAGCGATAGAGCAAAGCGCGGAGCAGTAAGCAAGAGCGTCCGAACAGTAGCTGAGCAGGAAGTGAAAAAAGCTTTGAACTGACAGACTGTGTCTGTTTCCCGGACAATGTTAGGAAGATTGTTCCAAAGTTTTGGTGCTAAATAGGAAAAGGATCTACCGCCAGCAGTCGATTTATATATTCTAGGTATTATCAAGTGGCCGGAATTTTGAGATCGCAATAGACGTGAAGGACTATAATGCGTTAAGAGCTCGCTCAAGTACTGGGGAGCTAAACCATTTAGTGCTTTGTAAGTAATCAAACATTTCATCGATAATCAATTATCAAACATTGGGGTGGTGATGGCGCAGTGGATAAGACACATGCCTTTGGTGTGAGAGACCCGGGTTCGAATCCACTGTGAGACACCAATGTGTCCCTGAGCAAGACACTTAACCCCTAGTTGCTCCAGAGGCGTGCGACCTCTGAAATATAGCAATTGTAAGTCGCTTTGGATAAAAGCGTCCGCTAAATGATTAAATGTAAATGTAATCAAAAACAAGCAGCTCTGCACTTTTTAAAGCAAGATTCTGTGACATTTCCTTCCTTATTTCGACCGTCATCAATAGCAACGCATTATAACAGCGCACATCCATTCATCACAACGGACGCGCACTCTCATTTCATTCAAATACAACTTGCCGTCTTGCATCTCCGTTTTTGATTGTATTGAAAATGAAATCAGAGTTGATTTATTGTTTGATAATATTGTTGTGATCATCTTGTCTGGACGAGTTGTGTACGCTGTACAAAATGGATTTAACAGGTAAGAATAGAGAAATTCATCTCTATTCAATATGTCCCCGTAATTATGTGGTAAAAAAATCGGTATAATAAGTGTACAATGAATATACATTATTATCTCTTAAATGTCACTCTTAAAGTCTTGTTTGAACTTGTTCGTTCGTCTTTGGCTCAAAGCCACTTGCTGCGAACTTTGAGGTCAAAGTTAACTTGCGTTCGCTACAGTGTGTGATGGTCACACAAGACGACTCGGCAGATTTGAAGTGTTTCCCACTATCGCAGCGACTTTCTTTGTGCATGTTCTGCAAAGTGACCATCCTCGATTAAGTTTCCCTCAGGAATTTTGTAAAAGCCGAAATACGAGCACAGCTCAGATTTGGTCCTCTTAAAAGGCTGAAGAATCTCCTGAACACGGTCACTGCGTCCGCCATTCCTTCGTGAATAAAAAAATCGCAACATGGCGCACTGCGTCAGACTGTTGCTGGCTGAACAGGATTTATTGTGAGTTATTAAAATTGTGATTAATCAAACACGGTTTTAATGATAATTAAATTTTAAATGATAATACTAACCGTCAGAAAATGTTATCGTGTTTTTTTAGTGAATCCGGTAATCGTCTCATCCCTAATTATTAATAAAGCAATTTTTAATGGCAGAAGTGATAGGTCTAACATATTTATAACACGGAGTTGGCTTTGCAGCCTTGGCTAAATGTAATTTACACGAGACTAGATAATGACCTGAGATGTCGTCGCTCTGCTGCAGAATTTCAACAGCATCAACATTGATTCCATGTGATAATATTAGATCTAGAGTATGATTACGACAATGAGTAGGTCCTGATACGTGTTGTCTAACTCCAATAGAGTTAAGAATGTCTTTAAATGCCAATCCCAATGCATCTTTTCCATTATCTACATGTATATTAAAATCACCAACAATTAGGACTTTATCTGCAGCCAATACTAATTATGATAGAAAATCAGCAAATTCTTTGATAAAGTCTGTATGGTGCCCTGGTGGCCTGTATACAGTAGCCAGCACAAATCTCAAACATGATTTATCATTTACACTAGATAGTGTTACATTAAGCACCAATACTTCAAAAGAATTAAATTTGAAACTAGACTTCTCAGTAATTCTGAAGATATTACTATAAATTACAGCAACACCTCCCCCTTTGCCTTTCAGGTGAGGTTCATGTTTATAACAGTAATCTTGCACTCATTTAAAGTAATGTAATCGTCTGGTTTTAGCCAGGTTTCTGTCATACACAGCACATCTAGGTTATAATCTAGTTGCTCCAGAGGCGTGCGACCTCTGAAATATATAGCAATTGTAAGTCGCTTTGGATAAAAGCGTCAGCTAAATGAATAAATGTAAATGTAAATAATCTGAAATCATATAATTAACAATAAGTGCTTTTGAAGTAAGGGATTGAATATTCAGCAACCCAAGATTTATCATTTGTTCATTTGTATTATTTCTGCTTTTTATTTGTTGAACATCATTTAAATTTTTACTCTGAAATGGGTTTTGAAGTTTTTTGTAATTTCCTAATTCGGTGTGAATTAGATGTGTTCATCAGAACGCTTCAGTCGGGTGTGTGTGTGTTCATCAGAACGCTTCAGTCGGGGGTGTGTGTGTGTTCATCAGAACGCTTCAGTCGGGTGTGTGTGTGTTCATCAGAACGCTTCAGTCGGGTGTGTGTGTGTTCATCAGAACGCTTCAGTCGGGTGTGTGTGTGTTCATCAGAACGCTTCAGTCGGGGGTGTGTGTGTTCATCAGAACGCTTCAGTCGGGTGTGTGTGTTCATCAGAACGCTTCAGTCGGGTGTGTGTGTGTTCATCAGAACGCTTCAGTCGGGTGTGTGTGTGTTCATCAGAACGCTTCAGTCGGGTGTGTGTGTTCATCAGAACGCTTCAGTCGGGTGTGTGTGTGTTCATCAGAACGCTTCAGTCGGGTGTGTGTGTGTTCATCAGAACGCTTCAGTCGGGTGTGTGTGTGTTCATCAGAACGCTTCAGTCGGGTGTGTGTGTGTTCATCAGAACGCTTCAGTCGGGTGTGTGTGTGTTCATCAGAACGCTTCAGTCGGGTGTGTGTGTGTTCATCAGAACGCTTCAGTCGGGGGTGTGTGTGTTCATCAGAACGCTTCAGTCGGGGGTGTGTGTTCATCAGAACGCTTCAGTCGGGTGTGTGTGTGTTCATCAGAACGCTTCAGTCGGGTGTGTGTGTGTTCATCAGAACGCTTCAGTCGGGGGTGTGTGTGTTCATCAGAACGCTTCAGTCGGGGGTGTGTGTGTTCATCAGAACGCTTCAGTCGGGTGTGTGTGTGTTCATCAGAACGCTTCAGTCGGGGGTGTGTGTGTTCATCAGAACGCTTCAGTCGGGTGTGTGTGTGTTCATCAGAACGCTTCAGTCGGGTGTGTGTGTGTTCATCAGAACGCTTCAGTCGGGTGTGTGTGTGTTCATCAGAACGCTTCAGTCGGGTGTGTGTGTGTTCATCAGAACGCTTCAGTCGGGTGTGTGTGTGTTCATCAGAACGCTTCAGTCGGGGGTGTGTGTGTTCATCAGAACGCTTCAGTCGGGTGTGTGTGTGTTCATCAGAACGCTTCAGTCGGGGGTGTGTGTTCATCAGAACGCTTCAGTCGGGTGTGTGTGTTCATCAGAACGCTTCAGTCGGATGTGTGTGTTCTTCAGAACGCTTCAGTCGGGTGTGTGTGTTCATCAGAACGCTTCAGTCGGGTGTGTGTGTGTTCATCAGAACGCTTCAGTCGGGTGTGTGTGTTCATCAGAACGCTTCAGTCGGGTGTGTGTGTGTTCATCAGAACGCATCAGTCGGGTGTGTGTGTTCATCAGAACGCTTCAGTCGGGTGTGTGTGTGTTCATCAGAACGCTTCAGTCGGGTGTGGGTGTGTTCATCAGAACGCTTCAGTCGGGTGTGTGTGTGTTCATCAGAACGCTTCAGTCGGGTGTGTGTGTTCATCAGAACGCTTCAGTCGGGGGTGTGTGTGTTCATCAGAACGCTTCAGTCGGGTGTGTGTGTGTTCATCAGAACGCTTCAGTCGGGTGTGTGTGTATGGGGTTAGAATTCGGTCACAATTCTGCGTGCGCAAGATCACATTTTGAGTGCGCAAAAGGGCATTTCGCACGCGCGTGAACTGAGTTTTGAGGAGAAATCTTCGTCTCGCAGATAAAAAAATATTTTGAGCGAACTAAAATTAATTTTGCATTTAAAATAAGTGTTTGGATGTGCGCAGACATTCTCTTTTGCATGTGCAAAGTTTCACTTTCTTGTTCCTTTCTGATTGGCTGGCTTGAAAACCAATCACAAGACTCCCTGCATCCCCGCCTGTGGAAGAGGAAATTACATGGTGGAAGATGTTTATGTTTAATTTGTTTAATGGATTGAAAACTTCAATTTAAGTTCAAGTAAACAAAAACATTCACAGCAGAGACGTTCTGGTAAAACAACTATCATACTAATTTTTTTTACTGTATTTTCTTATATACTATTTTAGGATGGATAGTGTGCACATTGGGATGCAGGCTTATTCCTCTCACTGCAAAAAAAAAAAGAAAGAAAAAGATGTGGGTAACAATGCAAACATATGCAAATATAACTGTAAGTGAAAATCTTGGGTGTGTGACTCACACGACTTCTATATAATTACTCTCATAATTAGATTTTTATTTTTTTGCAGAGAGGGTAACAAGCCTGCATCCCAATGTGCACACTATCTATCCTAAAATAGTATATAAGAAAATAAAGTATACTTTTTAGTATGATAGTTGTTTTACAGAACATCTCTGCTGTGAATGTTTTTGTTTAAATAATTCCAAGGATATCAAGTAGATTGATTATTATTTTAACGTTATTACATTGCATTTCTACGTTTATTTGATGGCTTTTTTATTCTAATGTCAGTGATGTACCGTTTTTACACACTTATTTCATTAAAAGGGGAAAAGTCTGTCCATCTTCATTTCTGAAAACGTGTCAAATTTGAGACCCCAGCTCGGTCACATTCATATTTCACTAATGTTAATTACATAACTTGCAGTTCAGAAAGAAGTTAGAACTACCACTTGAGGGTAGCAAACACTGGGACATGCCATTATGTACAGTAATAGTACGATTTGATTTCGATTAAAAATAAGCTAAAAAAAATAGCTTAAAATAAGCTAAAAAATAAACTGTGGTCGTCGAGTGGTAGACATTTGAACTTAAATCAAGCCATTAAACATAAATATCTTCCACCATGTATTTTCCTCTTCCACAGCCGGTGATGCAGGGAGTCTTGTGATTGGTTGACAAGCTAGCCAATCAGAATTTAGCAGCTGGGTTGTGTTGAGCAAGCGAGCCGTCTGCGCTTAGAGAGCGCACGGCTGGTATGAAAGATGAAAGGAGCAAGAAAGTGAAACTTTGCACATGCGAAAGAGAACGTCTGCGCACATCCAAATACTTATTTTAAATGCAAAATTGATTTTAGTTCGCTCGAAATATTTTCTTGTCTGCGAGATGAACATTTCTCCGCAAAACTCAGTTCACGCGCGTGCCCTTTTGCGAGCTCAAAATGTGATCTTGCGCGCGCAGAATTGTGACCGAAATCTAATCCCATATGTGTGTTCATCAGAACACTTCAGGGACAGGAGATCCATCAGTGTGTGTGTGTGTGTGTGTGGTGTGTGTGTGTGTGTGTGTGTGTGTGTGTGTGTGTGTGTGTGTGTGTGTGTGTGTGTGTGTGTGTGTCACCCAGTGGCTATTTTTGGTAAAGCACTTAAGCAAAACAGGAACTTCAATTTCTCATCAACTTTAAATTTGCAACATTACTTGCTTAGGCATGTGGCTTATTTTGAAAGTGCAAATTATTTTGTAAAATATACATTTAGTTCAGTACATTTGCTTTACAGTGAACCTAAACTTCTATAACTGCTTTACTCTTTGATTTTATTGAAGTTGTGCATGTGAGCGTGCGTGCGTGCCTGAGTGATTGTGTGTGTGTGTGTGTGTGTGTGTGTGTGTGTGTGTGTGTCAGTAGGGAAGTGGTTGATCTGTGCACATTGTCTCACTGAGTCCCTCCCTCTAACCACTGACAGACACAGACAGGCAATAGAAGTGAGACCGGCGACACACACGCACTCTTACTCCTGTATCACTCTAACTGCTGTGTGTGTGTGTGTGTGTGTGTGTGTGTGTGTGTGTGTGTGTGTGTGTGTGTGTGTGTGTGTGTGTGTGTGTGTGTGTGTGACGATGAGGACTCTTCACAGGCTGAAGTTGATGAGTTCTCCCAGTCTGAGTGATTTGGGTCGTTCAGAGAGATCAGCGCTGGATGACAGGAACCACCAGCAGCAGCGAGCGGGAAACAACACCACCTGGATCAGGTACACACACACACACACACACACACAGACACACACACACACACACACACTCTCTCTCTCTCTCAGGCGCACTCACTCACACACACGCAACACTTTTTCTTGGCTGTGTAAAAGTAAGCGTACTGCGGTCGTTGATTTTACATAGTCAGCTGGTTATAAATTCTGTTGACTAATCTAACCCAGAGATCTAAACTGGCCCATTTTTAGGGTTAAAGTTCAATTTTAAAAAATTAAGGTATAAATGAAGGACTAAATACATGTACTTGACATATATATTATTTTTAGAAATGACAATGTCCACAAAAAAAGGTTTTGCTCATTGTTGTAACCAAATGTGTAACCAAACTATAGTTAAGAAGGTAGGAACAAGAATTCATCCTCAAAAGATGAAAACAAATGAGAATTTATACTGTGTGTGTAACATCAACATGAAGCTGTTTGGCTGCGCACACACACACTCACACACACACACTGTGCACTGAAGGATGTTAATGCGACTATTCCACTTGTTATTTACTCACTCATGCATATGAAGGTTTTGTGTGTGTGTGTGTGTGTGTGTGAGAGAGAGTGTGCAGACGAACAGCTTGTCGATGACACACACACACACACACACACACACACACACACACACTGTATAAAAGCTCATTTGTTCTGATTTTTTTAGGAGAAATTCCTACAAAACCAGTTTCCTCTGTTTGTTTGTTTGTTGTGTGTGTGTGTGTGTGTGTGTGTGTGTGTGTGTGTGTGTGTGTGTGTGTGTGTGTGTGTGTGTGTGTGTGTGTGTGTGTGTGTGTGGCTCACATGATATGTGTGTAAAGAACACAAATCAGTCCTTATAGTTTGTGTGAAGAGAATCCTCTGTTTCTGTTCGTACACACACTAGTGGCTGGAGAACAATGATTGTTTGATATCACTGATTCTGTTTGAGTGTGTGTGTGTGTGTGTGTGTGTGTCACGTTCAGCTGATGGAACATCTCGTCTCTGAAGGCCCTGATACACTCACGGAGAAGTTCTATTTAGTTCTTCACTTAGAGGTAAAATATGTTTAAATACTTCATCAGTGATGCTGTCAGCGAGACTCCGCCTACGTTTATATGAATATGTAAATATGTGCCGCGTACTTTCCTTTCAATAACAAAAAAAACCCGCAATAATGACAGAAAACAGCAGTTCAGGACGCGTCTGATCACAGTGATGTGGATGTTAGCACTAGCTCTGAGATTCAGATTCTCCAGTCTTTATTTATACTCTATACAATAGATTGCTTTAAACAGCAGCTTTACAGAATTAAAGGCCCCTATTATGGTTTTTCGAATATTCCCTTTCATGCAGTGTGTAATATTGCTGTTTGTGAATGGAAACGTGTTGTAAAGTTGAAAGTGCACGATAAATAAAGTTATTGTCTCCCAAAAGAAAGAATCGACTCTGAACCGCTTAAACGAGTCGTTTGCGAATCCCACTGCGTTACGGTTCTACGTCTCTAGGAAAGATATTTGCATAGTTGCCTGTATTGTTGTCTGGCCAATCAGAGCAGAGTAGCTCACGGAGAGGAGGGACTTGGAGAGACTCGTTCACCCATCGACTCGTTTGAGAATCATGCGATGATGTGGATATTATGAGAAAATGAAAGTGTTTTTGAGCTTTGATGCGTGTAAACCTGTTGTTGGAGACCTCTTTAAAGCAGCCTTTAAAACTGCATAATAGAGCACTGTAAACATGATAAATATAATAGAGCACTGTAAACATGATAAACATAATAGAGCACTGTAAACATGATAAATATAATAGAGCACTGTAAACATGATAAATATAATAGAGCACTGTAAACATGATAAACATAATAGAGCACTGTAAACATGATAAACATAATAGAGCACTGTAAATATGATAAACATAATAGAGCACTGTAAACATGATAAACATAATAGAGCACTGTAAACACATAATAGAGCACTGTAAACACATAATAGAGCACTGTAAACATGATAAACATAATAGAGCACTGTAAACATGATAAACATAATAGAGCACTGTAAACATGATAAACATAATAGAGCACTGTAAACACATAATAGAGCACTGTAAACATGATAAACATAATAGAGCACTGTAAACACATAATAGAGCACTGTAAACATGATAAACATAATAGAGCACTGTAAACATGATAAATATAATAGAGCACTGTAAACACATAATAGAGCACTGTAAACACATAATAGAGCACTGTAAACACATAATAGAGCACTGTAAACACATAATAGAGCACTGTAAACACATAATAGAGCACTGTAAACACATAATAGAGCACTGTAAACACATAGTAGAGCACTGTAAACACATAATAGAGCACTGTAAACATGATAAATATAATAGGGCACTGTAAACATGTTAAATATAATAGAGCACTGTAAACACATAATAGAGCACTGTAAACACATAATAGAGCACTGTAAACACATAATAGAGCACTGTAAACACATAATAGAGCACTGTAAACATGATAAATATAATAGAGCACTGTAAACACATAATAGAGCACTGTAAACATGATAAACATAATAGAGCACTGTAAACATGATAAATATAATAGAGCACTGTAAACACATAATAGAGCACTGTAAACATGATAAACATAATAGAGCACTGTAAACATGATAAATATAATAGAGCACTGTAAACACATAATAGAGCACTGTAAACACATAATAGAGCACTGTAAACATGATAAATATAATAGAGCACTGTAAATATGATAAACATAATAGAGCACTGTAAACATGATAAATATAATAGAGCACTGTAAACACATAATAGAGCACTGTAAACACATAATAGAGCACTGTAAACATGATAAATATAATAGAGCACTGTAAACACATAATAGAGCACTGTAAACACATAATAGAGCACTGTAAACATGATAAATATAATAGAGCACTGTAAACATGATAAATATAATAGAGCACTGTAAATATGATAAACATAATAGAGCACTGTAAACATGATAAATATAATAGAGCACTGTAAACACATAATAGAGCACTGTAAACACATAATAGAGCACTGTAAACATGATAAATATAATAGAGCACTGTAAACACATAATAGAGCACTGTAAACATGATAAATATAATAGAGCACTGTAAACACATAATAGAGCACTGTAAACATGATAAATATAATAGAGCACTGTAAACACATAATAGAGCACTGTAAACATGATAAACATAATAGAGCACTGTAAACATGATAAACATAATAGAGCACTGTAAATATGATAAACATAATAGAGCACTGTAAACACATAATAGAGCACTGTAAACATGATAAACATAATAGAGCACTGTAAACACATAATAGAGCACTGTAAACATGATAAACATAATAGAGCACTGTAAACATGATAAACATAATAGAGCACTGTAAACACATAATAGAGCACTGTAAACATGATAAACATAATAGAGCACTGTAAACATGATAAATATAATAGAGCACTGTAAACACATAATAGAGCACTGTAAACATGATAAACATAATAGAGCACTGTAAACATGATAAACATAATAGAGCACTGTAAACATGATAAATATAATAGAGCACTGTAAACACATAATAGAGCACTGTAAACATGATAAACATAATAGAGCACTGTAAACATGATAAATATAATAGAGCACTGTAAACACATAATAGAGCACTGTAAACATGATAAATATAATAGAGCACTGTAAACATGATAAATATAATAGAGCACTGTAAACATGATAAACATAATAGAGCACTGTAAACACATAATAGAGCACTGTAAACATGATAAACATAATAGAGCACTGTAAACATGATAAATATAATAGAGCACTGTAAACATGATAAATATAATAGAGCACTGTAAACACATAATAGAGCACTGTAAACATGATAAACATAATAGAGCACTGTAAACATGATAAATATAATAGAGCACTGTAAACATGATAAATATAATAGAGCACTGTAAACACATAATAGAGCACTGTAAACATGATAAACATAATAGAGCACTGTAAACATGATAAATATAATAGAGCACTGTAAACACATAATAGAGCACTGTAAACATGATAAACATAATAGAGCACTGTAAACATGATAAATATAATAGAGCACTGTAAACATGATAAATATAATAGAGCACTGTAAACACATAATAGAGCACTGTAAACATGATAAACATAATAGAGCACTGTAAACATGATAAATATAATAGAGCACTGTAAACACATAATAGAGCACTGTAAACATGATAAACATAATAGAGCACTGTAAACATGATAAATATAATAGAGCACTGTAAACATGATAAATATAATAGAGCACTGTAAACATGATAAATATAATAGAGCACTGTAAATATGATAAACATAATAGAGCACTGTAAACATGATAAATATAATAGAGCACTGTAAACACATAATAGAGCACTGTAAACACATAATAGAGCACTGTAAACATGATAAATATAATAGAGCACTGTAAACACATAATAGAGCACTGTAAACACATAATAGAGCACTGTAAACATGATAAATATAATAGAGCACTGTAAACATGATAAATATAATAGAGCACTGTAAATATGATAAACATAATAGAGCACTGTAAACATGATAAATATAATAGAGCACTGTAAACATGATAAATATAATAGAGCACTGTAAATATGATAAACATAATAGAGCACTGTAAACATGATAAATATAATAGAGCACTGTAAACACATAATAGAGCACTGTAAACATGATAAACATAATAGAGCACTGTAAACATGATAAATATAATAGAGCACTGTAAACACATAATAGAGCACTGTAAACACATAATAGAGCACTGTAAACATGATAAATATAATAGAGCACTGTAAATATGATAAACATAATAGAGCACTGTAAACATGATAAATATAATAGAGCACTGTAAACACATAATAGAGCACTGTAAACATGATAAATATAATAGAGCACTGTAAACACATAATAGAGCACTGTAAACATGATAAATATAATAGAGCACTGTAAACACATAATAGAGCACTGTAAACATGATAAACATAATAGAGCACTGTAAACATGATAAACATAATAGAGCACTGTAAATATGATAAACATAATAGAGCACTGTAAATATGATAAATATAATAGAGCACTGTAAACATGATAAATATAATAGAGCACTGTAAATATGATAAACATAATAGAGCACTGTAAACACATAATAGAGCACTGTAAACATGATAAATATAATAGAGCACTGTAAACATGATAAACATAATAGAGCACTGTAAATATGATAAATATAATAGAGCACTGTAAACATGATAAACATAATAGAGCACTGTAAATATGATAAATATAATAGAGCACTGTAAACATGATAAATATAATAGAGCACTGTAAATATGATAAATATAATAGAGCACTGTAAACATGATAAACATAATAGAGCACTGTAAACACATAATAGAGCACTGTAAAAATGATAAATATAATAGAGCACTGTAAATATGATAAATATAATAGAGCACTGTAAACATGATAAACATAATAGAGCACTGTAAACACATAATAGAGCACTGTAAAAATGATAAATATAATAGAGCACTGTAAACATGATAAATATAATAGAGCACTGTAAACATGATAAATATAATAGAGCACTGTAAACATGATAAATATAATAGAGCACTGTAAACATGATAAATATAATAGAGCACTGTAAACATGATAAATATAATAGAGCACTGTAAACATGATAAACATAATAGAGCACTGTAAACATGATAAACATAATAGAGCACTGTAAACATGATAAATATAATAGAGCACTGTAAACATGATAAATATAATAGAGCACTGTAAACATGATAAATATAATAGAGCACTGTAAACATGATAAACATAATAGAGCACTGTAAACATGATAAACATAATAGAGCACTGTAAACATGATAAATATAATAGAGCACTGTAAACATGATAAATATAATAGAGCACTGTAAACATGATAAACATAATAGAGCACTGTAAACACATAATAGAGCACTGTAAACATGATAAACATAATAGAGCACTGTAAATATGATAAATATAATAGAGCACTGTAAACACATAATAGATCACTGTAAACATGATAAACATAATAGAGCACTGTAAACACATAATAGAGCACTGTAAACACATAATAGAGCACTGTAAACATGATAAACATAATAGAGCACTGTAAACATGATAAACATAATAGAGCACTGTAAACACATAATAGAGCACTGTAAACACATAATAGAGCACTGTAAACACATAATAGAGCACTGTAAACACATAATAGAGCACTGTAAACACATAATAGAGCACTGTAAACACATAATAGAGCACTGTAAACACATAATAGATCACTGTAAACATGATAAACATAATAGAGCACTGTAAATATGATAAATATAATAGAGCACTGTAAACACATAATAGATCACTGTAAACATGATAAATATAATAGAGCACTGTAAACATGATAAATATAATAGAGCACTGTAAACATGATAAACATAATAGAGCACTGTAAACATGATAAATATAATAGAGAACTGTAAACATGATAAACATAATAGAGCACTGTAAACACATAATAGAGCACTGTAAACATGATAAACATAATAGAGCACTGTAAACATGATAAACATAATAGAGCACTGTAAACATGATAAATATAATAGAGCACTGTAAACATGATAAATATAATAGAGCACTGTAAACATGATAAACATAATAGAGCACTGTAAACATGATAAACATAATAGATCACTGTAAACATGATAAACATAATAGAGCACTGTAAACATGATAAACATAATAGAGCACTGTAAACATGATAAACATAATAGATCACTGTAAACATGATAAATATAATAGAGCACTGTAAACATGATAAACATAATAGATCACTGTAAACATGATAAATATAATAGAGCACTGTAAACATGATAAACATAATAGAGCACTGTAAACACATAATAGAGCACTGTAAAAATGATAAATATAATAGAGCACTGTAAACATGATAAATATAATAGAGCACTGTAAACATGATAAATATAATAGAGCACTGTAAACATGATAAATATAATAGAGCACTGTAAACATGATAAATATAATAGAGCACTGTAAACATGATAAATATAATAGAGCACTGTAAACATGATAAACATAATAGAGCACTGTAAACATGATAAACATAATAGAGCACTGTAAACATGATAAATATAATAGAGCACTGTAAACATGATAAATATAATAGAGCACTGTAAACATGATAAATATAATAGAGCACTGTAAACATGATAAACATAATAGAGCACTGTAAACATGATAAACATAATAGAGCACTGTAAACATGATAAATATAATAGAGCACTGTAAACATGATAAATATAATAGAGCACTGTAAACATGATAAACATAATAGAGCACTGTAAACACATAATAGAGCACTGTAAACATGATAAACATAATAGAGCACTGTAAATATGATAAATATAATAGAGCACTGTAAACACATAATAGATCACTGTAAACATGATAAACATAATAGAGCACTGTAAACACATAATAGAGCACTGTAAACACATAATAGAGCACTGTAAACATGATAAACATAATAGAGCACTGTAAACATGATAAACATAATAGAGCACTGTAAACACATAATAGAGCACTGTAAACACATAATAGAGCACTGTAAACACATAATAGAGCACTGTAAACACATAATAGAGCACTGTAAACACATAATAGAGCACTGTAAACACATAATAGAGCACTGTAAACACATAATAGAGCACTGTAAACACATAATAGAGCACTGTAAACACATAATAGAGCACTGTAAACACATAATAGATCACTCACACATAATAGAGCACTGTAAACACATAATAGAGCACTGTAAACATGATAAACATAATAGAGCACTGTAAACATGATAAACATAATAGAGCACTGTAAACACATAATAGAGCACTGTAAACACATAATAGAGCACTGTAAACACATAATAGAGCACTGTAAACACATAATAGAGCACTGTAAACACATAATAGATCACTGTAAACATGATAAACATAATAGAGCACTGTAAATATGATAAATATAATAGAGCACTGTAAACACATAATAGATCACTGTAAACATGATAAATATAATAGAGCACTGTAAACATGATAAATATAATAGAGCACTGTAAACATGATAAACATAATAGAGCACTGTAAACATGATAAATATAATAGAGAACTGTAAACATGATAAACATAATAGAGCACTGTAAACACATAATAGAGCACTGTAAACATGATAAACATAATAGAGCACTGTAAACATGATAAACATAATAGAGCACTGTAAACATGATAAATATAATAGAGCACTGTAAACATGATAAATATAATAGAGCACTGTAAACATGATAAACATAATAGAGCACTGTAAACATGATAAACATAATAGATCACTGTAAACATGATAAACATAATAGAGCACTGTAAACATGATAAACATAATAGAGCACTGTAAACATGATAAACATAATAGATCACTGTAAACATGATAAATATAATAGAGCACTGTAAACATGATAAACATAATAGATCACTGTAAACATGATAAATATAATAGAGCACTGTAAACATGATAAACATAATAGAGCACTGTAAACATGATAAACATAATAGATCACTGTAAACATGATAAACATAATAGAGCACTGTAAACACATAATAGAGCACTGTAAACATGATAAATATAATAGAGCACTGTAAACATGATAAACATAATAGAGCACTGTAAACATGATAAACATAATAGAGCACTGTAAACATGATAAACATAATAGAGCACTGTAAACATGATAAATATAATAGAGCACTGTAAACATGATAAACATAATAGAGCACTGTAAACATGATAAACATAATAGAGCACTGTAAACATGATAAACATAATAGAGCACTGTAAACATGATAAACATAATAGAGCACTGTAAACATGATAAACATAATAGAGCACTGTAAACATGATAAATATAATAGAGCACTGTAAACATGATAAACATAATAGAGCACTGTAAACATGATAAACATAATAGAGCACTGTAAACATGATAAATATAATAGAGCACTGTAAACATGATAAACATAATAGAGCACTGTAAACATGATAAACATAATAGAGCACTGTAAATATGATAAACATAATAGAGCACTGTAAACATGATAAACATAATAGAGCACTGTAAACATGATAAACATAATAGAGCACTGTAAACATGATAAATATAATAGAGCACTGTAAACATGATAAACATAATAGAGCACTGTAAACATGATAAACATAATAGAGCACTGTAAACATGATAAACATAATAGAGCACTGTAAACATGATAAATATAATAGAGCACTGTAAACATGATAAACATAATAGAGCACTGTAAACATGATAAACATAATAGAGCACTGTAAACATGATAAACATAATAGAGCACTGTAAACATGATAAACATAATAGAGCACTGTAAACATGATAAATATAATAGAGCACTGTAAACATGATAAACATAATAGAGCACTGTAAACATGATAAACATAATAGAGCACTGTAAACATGATAAACATAATAGAGCACTGTAAACATGATAAACATAATAGAGCACTGTAAACATGATAAACATAATAGAGCACTGTAAACATGATAAACATAATAGAGCACTGTAAACATGATAAATATAATAGAGCACTGTAAACATGATAAACATAATAGAGCACTGTAAACATGATAAACATAATAGAGCACTGTAAACATGATAAATATAATAGAGCACTGTAAACATGATAAATATAATAGAGCACTGTAAACATGATAAACATAATAGAGCACTGTAAACATGATAAACATAATAGAGCACTGTAAACATGATAAATATAATAGAGCACTGTAAACATGATAAACATAATAGAGCACTGTAAACATGATAAACATAATAGAGCACTGTAAACATGATAAATATAATAGAGCACTGTAAACATGATAAACATAATAGAGCACTGTAAACATGATAAACATAATAGAGCACTGTAAACATGATAAATATAATAGAGCACTGTAAACATGATAAACATAATAGAGCACTGTAAACACATAATAGAGCACTGTAAACACATAATAGAGCACTGTAAACATGATAAATATAATAGAGCACTGTAAACATGATAAACATAATAGAGCACTGTAAACACATAATAGAGCACTGTAAACATGATAAACATAATAGAGCACTGTAAACACATAATAGAGCACTGTAAACATGATAAACATAATAGAGCACTGTAAACATGATAAACATAATAGAGCACTGTAAACACATAATAGATCACTGTAAACATGATAAACATAATAGAGCACTGTAAACATGATAAACATAATAGAGCACTGTAAACATGATAAATATAATAGAGCACTGTAAACACATAATAGAGCACTGTAAACATGATAAACATAATAGAGCACTGTAAACACATAATAGATCACTGTAAACATGATAAACATAATAGAGCACTGTAAACATGATAAATATAATAGAGCACTGTAAACACATAATAGAGCACTGTAAACATGATAAACATAATAGAGCACTGTAAACATGATAAATATAATAGAGCACTGTAAACACATAATAGAGCACTGTAAACATGATAAACATAATAGAGCACTGTAAACATGATAAATATAATAGAGCACTGTAAATATGATAAATATAATAGAGCACTGTAAACACATAATAGAGCACTGTAAACATGATAAACATAATAGAGCACTGTAAACATGATAAATATAATAGAGCACTGTAAACATGATAAATATAATAGAGCACTGTAAATATGATAAACATAATAGAGCACTGTAAACATGATAAATATAATAGAGCACTGTAAACACATAATAGAGCACTGTAAACACATAATAGAGCACTGTAAACACATAATAGAGCACTGTAAACATGATAAATATAATAGAGCACTGTAAACATGATAAATATAATAGAGCACTGTAAATATGATAAACATAATAGAGCACTGTAAACATGATAAATATAATAGAGCACTGTAAACACATAATAGAGCACTGTAAACATGATAAATATAATAGAGCACTGTAAACATGATAAATATAATAGAGCACTGTAAACATGATAAATATAATAGAGCACTGTAAATATGATAAATATAATAGAGCACTGTAAACACATAATAGAGCACTGTAAACATGATAAATATAATAGAGCACTGTAAATATGATAAATATAATAGAGCACTGTAAACACATAATAGAGCACTGTAAAAATGATAAATATAATAGAGCACTGTAAACATGATAAATATAATAGAGCACTGTAAACATGATAAATATAATAGAGCACTGTAAACATGATAAACATAATAGAGCACTGTAAACACATAATAGAGCACTGTAAACACATAATAGAGCACTGTAAACACATAATAGAGCACTGTAAATATGATAAATATAATAGAGCACTGTAAATATGATAAATATAATAGAGCACTGTAAATATGATAAATATAATAGAGCACTGTAAATATGATCAATATAATAGAGCACTGTAAACATGATAAATATAATAGAGCACTGTAAATATGATAAACATAATAGAGCACTGTAAACACATAATAGAGCACTGTAAACATGATAAATATAATAGAGCACTGTAAATATGATAAATATAATAGAGCACTGTAAACATGATAAATATAATAGAGCACTGTAAACATGATAAACATAATAGAGCACTGTAAACACATAATAGAGCACTGTAAAAATGATAAATATAATAGAGCACTGTAAACATGATAAATATAATAGAGCACTGTAAACATGATAAATATAATAGAGCACTGTAAACATGATAAATATAATAGAGCACTGTAAACATGATAAATATAATAGAGCACTGTAAACATGATAAACATAATAGAGCACTGTAAACATGATAAACATAATAGAGCACTGTAAACATGATAAATATAATAGAGCACTGTAAACATGATAAATATAATAGAGCACTGTAAACATGATAAACATAATAGAGCACTGTAAACATGATAAACATAATAGAGCACTGTAAACATGATAAATATAATAGAGCACTGTAAACATGATAAATATAATAGAGCACTGTAAACATGATAAATATAATAGAGCACTGTAAACATGATAAATATAATAGAGCACTGTAAACATGATAAACATAATAGAGCACTGTAAACATGATAAACATAATAGAGCACTGTAAACATGATAAATATAATAGAGCACTGTAAACATGATAAATATAATAGAGCACTGTAAACATGATAAACATAATAGAGCACTGTAAACACATAATAGAGCACTGTAAACATGATAAACATAATAGAGCACTGTAAATATGATAAATATAATAGAGCACTGTAAACACATAATAGATCACTGTAAACATGATAAACATAATAGAGCACTGTAAACACATAATAGAGCACTGTAAACATGATAAATATAATAGAGCACTGTAAACATGATAAATATAATAGAGCACTGTAAACATGATAAACATAATAGAGCACTGTAAACATGATAAATATAATAGAGAACTGTAAACATGATAAACATAATAGAGCACTGTAAACACATAATAGAGCACTGTAAACATGATAAATATAATAGAGCACTGTAAACATGATAAATATAATAGAGCACTGTAAACATGATAAACATAATAGAGCACTGTAAACATGATAAACATAATAGAGCACTGTAAACATGATAAACATAATAGAGCACTGTAAACATGATAAATATAATAGAGCACTGTAAAAATGATAAATATAATAGAGCACTGTAAACATGATAAATATAATAGAGCACTGTAAACATGATAAACATAATAGAGCACTGTAAACACATAATAGAGCACTGTAAACATGATAAACATAATAGAGCACTGTAAACATGATAAACATAATAGAGCACTGTAAACATGATAAACATAATAGAGCACTGTAAACATGATAAACATAATAGAGCACTGTAAACATGATAAATATAATAGAGCACTGTAAACATGATAAACATAATAGAGCACTGTAAACATGATAAACATAATAGAGCACTGTAAACATGATAAACATAATAGAGCACTGTAAACATGATAAACATAATAGAGCACTGTAAACATGATAAACATAATAGAGCACTGTAAACATGATAAACATAATAGAGCACTGTAAACATGATAAACATAATAGAGCACTGTAAACATGATAAATATAATAGAGCACTGTAAACATGATAAACATAATAGAGCACTGTAAACATGATAAACATAATAGAGCACTGTAAACATGATAAACATAATAGAGCACTGTAAACATGATAAATATAATAGAGCACTGTAAACATGATAAACATAATAGAGCACTGTAAACATGATAAATATAATAGAGCACTGTAAACATGATAAACATAATAGAGCACTGTAAACATGATAAACATAATAGAGCACTGTAAACATGATAAACATAATAGAGCACTGTAAACATGATAAACATAATAGAGCACTGTAAACATGATAAATATAATAGAGCACTGTAAACATGATAAACATAATAGAGCACTGTAAACATGATAAACATAATAGAGCACTGTAAACATGATAAATATAATAGAGCACTGTAAACATGATAAACATAATAGAGCACTGTAAACATGATAAACATAATAGAGCACTGTAAACATGATAAACATAATAGAGCACTGTAAACATGATAAATATAATAGAGCACTGTAAACACATAATAGAGCACTGTAAACACATAATAGAGCACTGTAAACATGATAAACATAATAGAGCACTGTAAACATGATAAATATAATAGAGCACTGTAAACACATAATAGAGCACTGTAAACACATAATAGAGCACTGTAAACATGATAAACATAATAGAGCACTGTAAACATGATAAATATAATAGAGCACTGTAAACACATAATAGAGCACTGTAAACACATAATAGAGCACTGTAAACATGATAAATATAATAGAGCACTGTAAACACATAATAGAGCACTGTAAACACATAATAGAGCACTGTAAACATGATAAACATAATAGAGCACTGTAAACATGATAAACATAATAGAGCACTGTAAACATGATAAACATAATAGAGCACTGTAAACATGATAAACATAATAGAGCACTGTAAACATGATAAATATAATAGAGCACTGTAAACACATAATAGAGCACTGTAAACACATAATAGAGCACTGTAAACATGATAAATATAATAGAGCACTGTAAACATGATAAACATAATAGAGCACTGTAAACACATAATAGATCACTGTAAACATGATAAACATAATAGAGCACTGTAAACATGATAAACATAATAGAGCACTGTAAACATGATAAATATAATAGAGCACTGTAAACACATAATAGAGCACTGTAAACATGATAAACATAATAGAGCACTGTAAACACATAATAGATCACTGTAAACATGATAAACATAATAGAGCACTGTAAACATGATAAATATAATAGAGCACTGTAAACACATAATAGATCACTGTAAACATGATAAATATAATAGAGCACTGTAAACATGGTAAACATAATAGAGCACTGTAAACATGATAAATATAATAGAGCACTGTAAACATGATAAACATAATAGAGCACTGTAAACATGATAAACATAATAGAGCACTGTAAACATGATAAACATAATAGAGCACTGTAAACATGATAAACATAATAGAGCACTGTAAACATGATAAATATAATAGAGCACTGTAAACATGATAAACATAATAGAGCACTGTAAACATGATAAACATAATAGAGCACTGTAAACATGATAAATATAATAGAGCACTGTAAACATGATAAACATAATAGAGCACTGTAAACATGATAAACATAATAGAGCACTGTAAACATGATAAATATAATAGAGCACTGTAAACATGATAAACATAATAGAGCACTGTAAACATGATAAACATAATAGAGCACTGTAAACATGATAAATATAATAGAGCACTGTAAACACATAATAGAGCACTGTAAACACATAATAGAGCACTGTAAACATGATAAATATAATAGAGCACTGTAAACATGATAAACATAATAGAGCACTGTAAACACATAATAGAGCACTGTAAACACATAATAGAGCACTGTAAACATGATAAACATAATAGAGCACTGTAAACATGATAAATATAATAGAGCACTGTAAACATGATAAATATAATAGAGCACTGTAAACACATAATAGAGCACTGTAAACATGATAAATATAATAGAGCACTGTAAACACATAATAGAGCACTGTAAACATGATAAATATAATAGAGCACTGTAAACATGATAAACATAATAGAGCACTGTAAACATGATAAACATAATAGAGCACTGTAAACATGATAAATATAATAGAGCACTGTAAACATGATAAACATAATAGAGCACTGTAAACATGATAAACATAATAGAGCACTGTAAACATGATAAATATAATAGAGCACTGTAAACACATAATAGAGCACTGTAAACACATAATAGAGCACTGTAAACATGATAAATATAATAGAGCACTGTAAACATGATAAACATAATAGAGCACTGTAAACACATAATAGAGCACTGTAAACACATAATAGAGCACTGTAAACATGATAAATATAATAGAGCACTGTAAACATGATAAACATAATAGAGCACTGTAAACATGATAAACATAATAGAGCACTGTAAACATGATAAATATAATAGAGCACTGTAAACATGATAAACATAATAGAGCACTGTAAACATGATAAACATAATAGAGCACTGTAAACATGATAAATATAATAGAGCACTGTAAACACATAATAGAGCACTGTAAACACATAATAGAGCACTGTAAACATGATAAATATAATAGAGCACTGTAAACATGATAAACATAATAGAGCACTGTAAACACATAATAGAGCACTGTAAACACATAATAGAGCACTGTAAACATGATAAATATAATAGAGCACTGTAAACACATAATAGATCACTGTAAACATGATAAATATAATAGAGCACTGTAAACACATAATAGATCACTGTAAACATGATAAATATAATAGAGCACTGTAAACATGATAAATATAATAGAGCACTGTAAACATGGTAAACATAATAGAGCACTGTAAACATGATAAATATAATAGAGCACTGTAAACATGATAAACATAATAGAGCACTGTAAACATGATAAACATAATAGAGCACTGTAAACATGATAAACATAATAGAGCACTGTAAACATGATAAACATAATAGAGCACTGTAAACATGATAAATATAATAGAGCACTGTAAACATGATAAACATAATAGAGCACTGTAAACATGATAAACATAATAGAGCACTGTAAACATGATAAACATAATAGAGCACTGTAAACATGATAAATATAATAGAGCACTGTAAACACATAATAGAGCACTGTAAACATGATAAATATAATAGAGCACTGTAAACATGATAAACATAATAGAGCACTGTAAACACATAATAGAGCACTGTAAACATGATAAACATAATAGAGCACTGTAAACACATAATAGAGCACTGTAAACATGATAAACATAATAGAGCACTGTAAACATGATAAACATAATAGAGCACTGTAAACATGATAAATATAATAGAGCACTGTAAACACATAATAGAGCACTGTAAACATGATAAACATAATAGAGCACTGTAAACACATAATAGATCACTGTAAACATGATAAACATAATAGAGCACTGTAAACACATAATAGATCACTGTAAACATGATAAACATAATAGAGCACTGTAAACATGATAAACATAATAGAGCACTGTAAACACATAATAGAGCACTGTAAACATGATAAACATAATAGAGCACTGTAAACATGATAAATATAATAGAGCACTGTAAACACATAATAGAGCACTGTAAACATGATAAATATAATAGAGCACTGTAAACACATAATAGAGCACTGTAAACATGATAAATATAATAGAGCACTGTAAACATGATAAACATAATAGAGCACTGTAAACACATAATAGAGCACTGTAAACATGATAAACATAATAGAGCACTGTAAACATGATAAACAATAGAGCACTGTAAACATGATAAATATAATAGAGCACTGTAAACATGATAAACATAATAGAGCACTGTAAACATGATAAACATAATAGAGCACTGTAAACATGATAAACATAATAGAGCACTGTAAACATGATAAACATAATAGAGCACTGTAAACACATAATAGAGCACTGTAAACATGATAAACATAAAAGATCACTGTAAACATGATAAACATAATAGAGCACTGTAAACACATAATAGAGCACTGTAAACATGATAAACATAATAGAGCACTGTAAACACATAATAGAGCACTGTAAACGCATAATAGACCACTGTAAACACATAATAGACCACTGTAAACACATAATAGAGCACTGTAAACACATAATAGAGGACTGTAAACACATAATAGAGCACTGTAAACACATAATAGAGCACTGTAAACACATAATAGACCACTGTAAACACATAATAGAGCACTGTAAACACATAATAGAGGACTGTAAACACATAATAGAGCACTGTAAACACATAATAGAGCACTGTAAACACATAATAGAGCACTGTAAACACATAATAGAGCACTGTAAACACATAATAGAGGACTGTAAACACATAATAGAGCACTGTAAACACATAATAGAGCACTGTAAACACATAATAGAGCACTGTAAACACATAATAGAGCACTGTAAACACATAATAGAGCACTGTAAACACATAATAGAGGACTGTAAACACATAATAGAGCACTGTAAACACATAATAGACCACTGTAAACACATAATAGAGCACTGTAAACACATAATAGAGCACTGTAAACACATAATAGAGCACTGTAAACACATAATAGAGGACTGTAAACACATAATAGAGCACTGTAAACACATAATAGACCACTGTAAACACATAATAGAGCACTGTAAACACATACATAATAGAGCACTGTAAACACATAACAGACCACTGTAAACACATAATAGAGCACTGTAAACACATATATAATAGAGCACTGTATACACATAATAGAGCACTGTAAACACATAATAGACCACTGTAAACACATAATAGAGCACTGTAAACACATAATAGAGCACTGTAAACACATATATAATAGAGCACTGTATACACATATATAATAGACCACTGTAAACACATAATAGAGGACTGTAAACACATAATAGAGCACTGTAAACACATAATAGAGCACTGTAAACACATAATAGAGCACTGTAAACACATATATAATAGAGCACTGTAAACACATATATAATAGACCACTGTAAACACATAATAGAGGACTGTAAACACATAATAGAGCACTGTAAACACATAATAGAGCACTGTAAACACATAATAGACCACTGTAAACACATAATAGACCACTGTAAACACA
>NW_027508873.1:40000-57500 GCF_051911475.1 Siphateles boraxobius
CTGAGTGTGTGTGAGAGTGTATCTGAGTGTGTGAGAGTGTATCTGAGTGTGTGAGAGTGTATCTGAGTGTGTGAGAGAGTGTATCTGAGTGTGTGTTGAAGAGTGTATCTGAGTGTGTGTGTGTGAGAGTGTATCTGAGTGTGTGTGAAAGTGTATCTGAGTGTGTGTGAGAGAGTGTATCTGAGTATGTGTGAGAGAGTGTATCTGAGTGTGTGTGTGAGAGTGTATCTGAGTGTGTGTGAGAGAGTGTATCTGAGTGTGCGTGAGAGAGTGTATCTGAGTGTGTGTGAGAGAGTGTATCTGAGTGTGTGTGTGAAAGAGTGTATCTGAGTGTGTGTGAGAGAGTGTATCTGAGTGTGTGTGAGAGATTCTATCTGAGTGTGTGTGAAAGAGTGTATCTGAGTGTGTGTGAGAGAGTGTATCTGAGTGTGTGTGTGTGTGTGAAAGAGTGTATCTGAGTGTGTGTGAGAGAGTGTATCTGAGTGTGTGTGTGTGAAAGAGTGTATCTGAGTGTGTGTGTGTGTGAGAGTGTATCTGAGGGTGTGTGAGATTGTATCTGAGTGTGTGTGAAAGAGTGTATCTGAGTGTGTGTGAGAGAGTGTATCTGAGTGTGTGTGTGAGAGTGTATCTGAGTGTGTGTGAGAGAGTGTATCTGAGTGTGTGTGAGAGTGTATCTGAGTGTGTGTGTGTGAGAGTGTATCTGAGTGTGTGTGAGAGTGTATCTGAGTGTGTGTGAGAGTGTATCTGAGTGTGTGTGTGTGAGAGTGTGAGAGAGTGTATCTGAGTGTGTGTGAGAGTGTATCTGAGTGTGTGTGAGAGAGTGTATCTGAGTGTGTGTGTGAGAGAGTGTATCTGAGTGTGTGTGAGAGTGTATCTGAGTGTGTGTGAGAGAGTGTATCTGAGTGTGTGTGAGAGAGTGTATCTGAGTGTGTGTGAGAGTGTATCTGAGTGTGTGTGTGAGAGTGTATCTGAGTGTGTGTGTGTGAGAGTGTATCTGAGTGTGTGTGTGAGAGTGTATCTGTGTGTGTGTGAGAGATCGTATCTGAGTGTGTGTGTGAGAGTGTATCTGAGTGTGTGTGAGAGAGTGTATCTGAGTGTGTGTGAGAGAGTGTATCTGAGTGTGTGTGAGAGAGTGTATCTGAGTGTGTGTGTGAGAGTGTATCTGTGTGTGTGTGAGTGTATCTGTGTGTGTGAGAGAGTGTATCTGAGTGTGTGTGAGAGAGTGTATCTGAGTGTGTGTGAGAGAGTGTATCTGAGTGTGTGTGAGAGAGTGTATCTGAGTGTGTGTGTGAGAGTGTATCTGTGTGTGTGTGTGTGTGAGAGTGTATCTGAGTGTGTGTGAGAGAGTGTATCTGAGTGTGTGTGAGAGAGTGTATCTGAGTGTGAGTGAGAGAGTGTATCTGAGTGTGTGTGAGAGAGTGTATCTGAGTGTGTGTGTGAGAGTGTATCTGAGTGTGTGTGAGAGAGTGTATCTGAGTGTGTGTGAGAGAGTGTATCTGAGTGTGTGTGTGAGAGTGTATCTGAGTGTGTGTGAGAGAGTGTATCTGAGTGTGTGTGTGAGAGTGTATCTGTGTGTGTGTGTGTGTGTGTGTGTGTGTGTGTGTGTGTGAGAGTGTATCTGAGTGTGTGTGAGAGAGTGTATCTGAGTGTGTGTGTGAGAGTGTATCTGTGTGTGTGTGTGAGAGTGTATCTGAGTGTGTGTGAGAGAGTGTATCTGTTTGTGTGTGTGTGAGAGAGTGTATCTGAGTGTGTGTGTGAGAGTGTATCTGTGTGTGTGTGTGAGAGTGTATCTGAGTGTGTGTGAGAGAGTGTATCTGAGTGTGTGTGAGAGAGTGTATCTGAGTGTGTGTGAGAGAGTGTATCTGAGTGTGTGTGAGAGAGTGTATCTGAGTGTGTGTGAGAGAGTGTATCTGAGTGTGTGTGAGAGAGTGTATCTGTGTGTGTGTGTGTGTGTGTGAGAGTGTATCTGAGTGTGTGTGAGAGAGTGTATCTGAGTGTGTGTGTGAGAGTGTATCTGAGTGTGTGTGTGAGAGTGTATCTGAGTGTGTGTGAGAGAGTGTATCTGTGTGTGTGTGAGAGAGTGTATCTGAGTGTGTGTGTGAGAGTGTATCTGAGTGTGTGTGAGAGAGTGTATCTGAGTGTGTGTGAGAGAGTGTATCTGAGTGTGTGTGAGAGAGTGTATCTGAGTGTGTGTGAGAGAGTGTATCTGAGTGTGTGTGAGAGAGTGTATCTGAGTGTGTGTGTGAGAGTGTATCTGTGTGTGTGTGTGTGAGAGTGTATCTGAGTGTGTGTGTGAGAGTGTATCTGTGTGTGTGTGACAGAGTGTATCTGAGTGTGTGTGAGAGAGTGTATCTGAGTGTGTGTGAGAGAGTGTATCTGAGTGTGTGTGTGTGAGAGTGTATCTGAGTGTGTGTGAGAGTGTATCTGAGTGTGTGTGAGAGTGTATCTGAGTGTGTGTGAGAGAGTGTATCTGAGTGTGTGTGAAAGAGTGTATCTGAGTGTGTGTGAGAGAGTGTATCTGAGTGTGTGTGTGAGAGTGTATCTGAGTGTGTGTGAGAGAGTGTATCTGAGTGTGTGTGAAAGAGTGTATCTGAGTGTGTGTGTGAGAGAGTGTATCTGAGTGTGTGTGAGAGTGTATCTGAGTGTGTGTGTGTGAGAGTGTATCTGAGTGTGTGTGAGAGTGTATCTGAGTGTGTGTGAGAGTGTATCTGAGTGTGTGTGTGAGAGTGTATCTGAGTGTGTGTGAGAGAGTGTATCTGAGTGTGTGTGAGAGTGTATCTGTGTGTGTGTGAGAGAGTGTATCTGAGTGTGTGTGTGTGTGTGTGAAAGAGTGTATCTGAGTGTGTGTGTGAGAGTGTATCTGAGGGTGTGTGAGATTGTATCTGAGTGTGTGTGAAAGAGTGTATCTGAGTGTGTGTGAGAGAGTGTATCTGAGTGTGTGTGTGAGAGTGTATCTGAGTGTGTGTGAGAGAGTGTATCTGAGTGTGTGTGAGAGTGTATCTGAGTGTGTGTGTGTGTGAGAGTGTATCTGAGTGTGTGTGAGAGTGTATCTGAGTGTGTGTGAGAGTGTATCTGAGTGTGTGTGTGAGAGTGTATCTGAGTGTGTGTGAGAGAGTGTATCTGAGTGTGTGTGAGAGCGTATCTGAGTGTGTGTGTGAGAGAGCGTATCTGAGTGTGTGTGAGAGTGTATCTGAGTGTGTGTGAGAGAGTGTATCTGAGTGTGTGTGAGAGAGTGTATCTGAGTGTGTGTGAGAGAGTGTATCTGAGTGTGTGTGAGAGTGTATCTGAGTGTGTGTGTGAGAGTGTATCTGAGTGTGTGTGTGTGAGAGTGTATCTGAGTGTGTGTGTGAGAGTGTATCTGTGTGTGTGTGAGAGAGTGTATCTGAGTGTGTGTGTGAGAGTGTATCTGAGTGTGTGTGAGAGATTGTATCTGAGTGTGTGTGAGAGAGTGTATCTGAGTGTGTGTGAGAGAGTGTATCTGAGTGTGTGTGTGAGAGTGTATCTTTGTGTGTGTGTGTGAGAGAGTGTATCTGTGTGTGTGAGAGACTGTATCTGAGTGTGTGTGAGAGAGTGTATCTGAGTGTGTGTGAGAGAGTGTATCTGAGTGTGTGTGTGAGAGTGTATCTGTGTGTGTGTGTGTGTGTGAGAGTGTATCTGAGTGTGTGTGAGAGAGTGTATCTGAGTGTGTGTGAGAGAGTGTATCTGAGTGTGTGTGAGAGAGTGTATCTGAGTGTGTGTGAGAGAGTGTATCTGAGTGTGTGTGTGAGAGTGTATCTGTGTGTGTGTGTGTGAGAGTGTATCTGAGTGTGTGTGTGAGAGTGTATCTGAGTGTGTGTGAGAGAGTGTATCTGAGTGTGTGTGAGAGAGTGTATCTGAGTGTGTGTGTGAGAGTGTATCTGAGTGTGTGTGAGAGAGTGTATCTGAGTGTGTGTGTGAGAGTGTATCTGTGTGTGTGTGAGAGTGTATCTGAGTGTGTGTGAGAGAGTGTATCTGAGTGTGTGTGTGAGAGTGTATCTGTGTGTGTGTGTGTGAGAGTGTATCTGAGTGTGTGTGAGAGAGTGTATCTGTGTGTGTGTGAGAGAGTGTATCTGAGTGTGTGTGTGAGAGTGTATCTGTGTGTGTGTGTGAGAGTGTATCTGAGTGTGTGTGAGAGAGTGTATCTGAGTGTGTGTGAGAGAGTGTGAGAGAGTGTATCTGAGTGTGTGTGAGAGAGTGTATCTGAGTGTGTGTGAGAGAGTGTATCTGAGTGTGTGTGTGAGAGTGTATCTGTGTGTGTGTGTGTGAGAGTGTATCTGAGTGTGTGTGTGAGAGTGTATCTGAGTGTGTGTGAGAGAGTGTATCTGAGTGTGTGTGAGAGAGTGTATCTGAGTGTGTGTGTGAGAGTGTATCTGAGTGTGTGTGAGAGAGTGTATCTGAGTGTGTGTGTGAGAGTGTATCTGTGTGTGTGTGAGAGTGTATCTGAGTGTGTGTGAGAGAGTGTATCTGAGTGTGTGTGTGAGAGTGTATCTGTGTGTGTGTGTGTGAGAGTGTATCTGAGTGTGTGTGAGAGAGTGTATCTGTGTGTGTGTGAGAGAGTGTATCTGAGTGTGTGTGTGAGAGTGTATCTGTGTGTGTGTGTGAGAGTGTATCTGAGTGTGTGTGAGAGAGTGTATCTGAGTGTGTGTGAGAGAGTGTGAGAGAGTGTATCTGAGTGTGTGTGAGAGAGTGTATCTGAGTGTGTGTGAGAGAGTGTATCTGAGTGTGTGTGTGAGAGTGTATCTGTGTGTGTGTGTGTGTGTGAGAGTGTATCTGAGTGTGTGTGTGAGAGTGTATCTGTGTGTGTGTGAGAGAGTGTATCTGAGTGTGTGTGAGAGAGTGTATCTGAGTGTGTGTGAGAGAGTGTATCTGAGTGTGTGTGTGTGAGAGTGTATCTGAGTGTGTGTGAGAGAGTGTATCTGAGTGTGTGTGAGAGTGTATCTGAGTGTGTGTGTGAGAGTGTATCTGAGTGTGTGTGTGAGAGTGTATCTGTGTGTGTGTGAGAGTGTATCTGAGTGTGTGTGTGAGAGTGTATCTGAGTGTGTGTGTGAGAGTGTATCTGAGTGTGTGTATCTGAGTGTGTGTGTGAGAGTGTATCTGAGTGTGTGTGTGTGAGAGTGTATCTGAGTGTGTGTGTGAGAGTGTATCTGAGTGTGTGTGTGAGAGTGTATCTGTGTGTGTGTGTGTGTTTGAGAGTGTATCTGAGTGTGTGTGTGAGAGTGTATCTGAGTGTGTGTGTGAGAGTGTATCTGAGTGTGTGTGTGAGAGTGTATCTGAGTGTGTGTGTGAGAGTGTATCTGTGTGTGTGTGTGAGAGTGTATCTGAGTGTGTGTGAGAGAGTGTATCTGAGTGTGTGTGAGAGAGTGTATCTGAGTGTGTGTGTGAGAGTGTATCTGAGTGTGTGTGTGTGAGAGTGTATCTGAGTGTGTGTGTGAGAGTGTATCTGAGTGTGTGTGAGAGTGTATCTGAGTGTGTGTGAGAGAGTGTATCTGAGTGTGTGTGTGAGAGTGTATCTGAGTGTGTGTGAGAGAGTGTATCTGAGTGTGTGTGAGAGAGTGTATCTGAGTGTGTGTGAGAGAGTGTATCTGAGTGTGTGTGTGAGAGTGTATCTGAGTGTGTGTGTGAGAGTGTATCTGAGTGTGTGTGTGAGAGTGTATCTGAGTGTGTGTATCTGAGTGTGTGTGTGAGAGTGTATCTGAGTGTGTGTGTGTGAGAGTGTATCTGAGTGTGTGTGTGAGAGTGTATCTGAGTGTGTGTGTGAGAGTGTATCTGTGTGTGTGTGTGTTTGAGAGTGTATCTGAGTGTGTGTGTGAGAGTGTATCTGAGTGTGTGTGTGAGAGTGTATCTGAGTGTGTGTGTGAGAGTGTATCTGAGTGTGTGTGTGAGAGTGTATCTGTGTGTGTGTGTGAGAGAGTGTATCTGAGTGTGTGTGAGAGAGTGTATCTGAGTGTGTGTGAGAGAGTGTATCTGAGTGTGTGTGTGAGAGTGTATCTGAGTGTGTGTGTGTGAGAGTGTATCTGAGTGTGTGTGTGAGAGTGTATCTGAGTGTGTGTGAGAGTGTATCTGAGTGTGTGTGAGAGAGTGTATCTGAGTGTGTGTGTGAGAGTGTATCTGAGTGTGTGTGAGAGAGTGTATCTGAGTGTGTGTGAGAGAGTGTATCTGAGTGTGTGTGAGAGAGTGTATCTGAGTGTGTGTGTGAGAGTGTATCTGAGTGTGTGTGTGAGAGTGTATCTGAGTGTGTGTGTGAGAGTGTATCTGTGTGTGTGTGTGTGAGAGAGTGTATCTGAGTGTGCGTGAGAGAGTGTATCTGAGTGTGTGTGAGAGAGTGTATCTGAGTGTGTGTGTGAGAGTGTATCTGAGTGTGTGTGTGAGAGTGTATCTGAGTGTGTGTGTGAGAGTGTATCTGTGTGTGTGTGTTTGAGAGTGTATCTGAGTGTGTGTGTGAGAGTGTATCTGTGTGTGTGTGTGAGAGAGTGTATCTGAGTGTGTGTGAAAGTGTGTATCTGATTGTGTGTGAAAGTGTATCTGAGTGTGTGTGTGAGAGTGTTTCTGAGTGTGTGTGTGAGAGTGTATCTGATTGTGTGTGAAAGAGTATCTGAGTGTGTGTGTGAGAGTGTATCTGAGTGTGTGTGTGAGAGTGTATCTGATTGTGTGTGAAAGAGTGTATCTGATTGTGTGTGAAAGTGTATCTGAGTGTGTGTGTGTGTGTGTGAGTGTATCTGAGTGTGTGTGTGTGAGAGTGTATCTGATTGTGTGTGAAAGAGTGTATCTGATTGTGTGTGAAAGTGTATCTGAGTGTGTGTGAGTGTATCTGAGTGTGTGTGAGAGTGTATCTGGTTGTGTGTGAAAGTGTATCTGAGTGTGTGTGTGAGAGTGTATCTGAGAATGTATCTGAGTGTGTGTGTGTGTGTGTGAGAGTGTATCTGAGTGTGTGTGAGAGTGTATCTGAGTGTGTGTGTGAGAGTGTATCTGAGTGTGTGTGAGAGAGTGTATCTGAGTGTGTGTGAAAGAGTGTATCTGAGTGTGTGTGAGAGAGTGTATCTGAGTGTGTGTGTGTGAGAGTGTATCTGAGTTTGAGTACGAGTGTGTGTGTGTGTGTGAGAGAGAGAGTGTATCTGAATGTGTGTGAGTACAAGCGAGTGTGTGTGTGTGTGTGTGTGTGTGTGTGTGTGTGTGTGTGTGTGTGTGTGTGAATGAATGAGTGTGTTCACTGGTTTGACTTGCATCTTAAAGGCCTGAACTGCTGATAGTGTAGTGTGTAGTGTCTGTTATGATTACATAAATCACAAAATAAACACAAAATAAACACTAAGCGATTTTTATTAAAATGTAAAAGGGGTAGAGTTAGTGTAAGTGGAGAGAATATACAGTTTGTACAGTATCCATTATGTAAACCATTATGCCTATGGAGAGTCTCCACGAAGAGGGCGAACCAGACGTGTGTGTGTGTGTGTGTGTGTGCGCAGGCCAGAAGCTGCTGGATTCTCTGGCAGAGACGTGGGACTTCTTCTTCTGTGGTGTTCTGTCCACACTGCAGGCCATCTTCCACCCCGTACAGGTGCGTCACACACACGGTGCATTCCACTGAACTCGTGAACCGCATGTGTGAGTGTGTGTGTGTGTGTGTGTAGGGGAAGGAGCCCTCGGTCCGTCAGCTGGCTCTGCTGCACTTCAGGAACATCATCACTCTGAACACGAAGCTGGAGGAAGCTTTGAGTCGACAACGCGCTTGTGTGCCTCCCTCCATCATCCAGATGCTGCTCGTCCTGCAGGTGTGTGTGTGTGTGTGTGTGTGTGTGTCAGGGTGTTCATGAGGCTAAAGGTGTGTGTGTGTGTGTGTGTGTCAGGGTGTTCATAAGGCTAAAGGTGTGTGGTTGTGTGTGTCAGGGTGTTCATGAGGCTAAAGGTGTGTGTGTGTGTGTCAGGGTGTTCACGAGGCTAAAGGTGTGTGTGTGTGTGTGTATGTCAGGGTGTTCACGAGGCTAAAGGTGTGTGTGTGTGTGTGTGTGTGTGTGTGTGTGTGTGTGTGTGTGTCAGGGTGTTCACGAGGCTAAAGGTGTGTGTGTGTGTGTGTCAGGGTGTTCATGAGGCTAAAGGTGTGTGTGTGTGTGTGTGTGTCAGGGTGTTCACGAGGCTAAAGGTGTGTGTGTGTGTGTGTCAGGGTGTTCACGAGGCTAAAGGTGTGTGTGTGTGTGTGTGTGTGTGTGTGTGTGTGTGTGTGTGTGTCAGGGTGTTCACGAGGCTAAAGGTGCGTGTGTGTGTGTGTGTCAGGGTGTTCATGAGGCTAAAGGTGTGTGTGTGTATGTGTGTGTGTGTCAGGGTGTTCACGAGGCTAAAGGTGTGTGTGTGTGTGTCAGGGTGTTCACGAGGCTAAAGGTGTGTGTGTGTGTGTGTGTGTGTGTGTGTCAGGGTGTTCACGAGGCTAAAGGTGTGTGTGTGTGTGTGTGTGTGTGTGTGTGTGTGTGTGTCAGTCAGGGTGTTCACGAGGCTAAAGGTGTGTGTGTGTGTGTGTCAGGGTGTTCACGAGGCTAAAGGTGTGTGTGTGTGTGTCAGGGTGTTCACGAGGCTAAAGGTGTGTGTGTGTGTGTGTGTGTGTGTGAGGGTGTTCACGAGGCTAAAGGTGTGTGTGTGTGTGTGTGTCAGGGTGTTCACGAGGTTAAAGGTGTGTGTGTGTGTGTGTGTCAGGGTGTTCACGAGGCTAAAGGTGTGTGTGTGTGTGTGTGTCAGGGTGTTCACGAGGCTAAAGGTGTGTGTGTGTGTGTGTGTCAGGTTGTTCACGAGGCTAAAGGTGTGTGTGTGTGTGTGTGTGTGTCAGGGTGTTCACGAGGCTAAAGGTGTGTGTGTGTGTGTGTGTCAGGGTGTTCACGAGGCTAAAGGTGTGTGTGTGTGTGTGTGTGTGTCAGGGTGTTCACGAGGCTAAAGGTGTGTGTGTGTGTGTGTGTGTCAGGGTGTTCACGAGGCTAAAGGTGTGTGTGTGTGTGTGTGTGTGTGTGTGTCAGGGTGTTCACGAGGCTAAAGGTGTGTGTGTGTGTGTGTGTGTGTGTGTCAGGGTGCTAACGAGGCTAAAGGTGTGTGTGTGTGTGTGTGTGTGTGTCAGGGTGTTCACGAGGCTAAAGGTGTGTGTGTGTGTGTCAGGGTGTTCACGAGGCTAAAGGTGTGTGTGTGTGTGTGTGTGTGTCAGGGTGTTCACGAGGCTAAAGGTGTGTGTGTGTGTGTCAGGGTGTTCACGAGGCTAAAGGTGTGTGTGTGTGTGTGTGTGTGTGTGTGTCAGGGTGTTCACGAGGCTAAAGGTGTGTGTGTGTGTGTCAGGGTGTTCACGAGGCTAAAGGTGTGTGTGTGTGTGTGTGTGTCAGGGTGCTAACGAGGCTAAAGGTGTGTGTGTGTGTGTGTGTGTGTGTGTGTCAGGGTGTTCACGAGGCTAAAGGTGTGTGTGTGTGTGTGTGTGTGTCAGGGTGTTCACGAGGCTAAAGGTGTGTGTGTGTGTGTGTGTGTATGTGTGTCAGGGTGTTCACGAGGCTAAAGGTGTGTGTGTGTGTGTGTCAGGGTGTTCACAAGGCAAAGGTGTGTGTGTCTGTGTGTGTGTGTCAGGGTGTTCACGAGGCTAAAGGTGTGTGTGTGTGTGTGTCAGGGTGTTCACGAGGCTAAAGGTGTGTGTGTGTGTGTGTGTGTGTGTGTGTCAGGGTGTTCACGAGGCTAAAGGTGTGTGTGTGTGTGTGTGTCAGGGTGTTCACGAGGCTAAAGGTGTGTGTGTGTGTGTGTCAGGGTGTTCACGAGGCTAAAGGTGTGTGCGTGTGTGTGTCAGGGTGTTCATGAGGCTAAAGGTGTGTGTGTGTGTGTGTGTGTGTGTGTCAGGGTGTTCACGAGGCTAAAGGTGTGTGTGTGTGTGTGTGTGTCAGGGTGTTCACGAGGCTAAAGGTGTGTGTGTGTGTGTGTGTGTGTGTGTCAGGGTGTTCACGAGGCTAAAGGTGTGTGTGTGTGTCAGGGTGTTCACGAGGCTAAAGGTGTGTGTGTGTGTGTGTCAGGGTGTTCACGAGGCTAAAGGTGTGTGTGTGTGTGTGTGTGTGTCAGGGTGTTCACGAGGCTAAAGGTGTGTGTGTGTGTGTGTGTGTGTCAGGGTGTTCACGAGGCTAAAGGTGTGTGTGTGTGTGTGTGTGTCAGGGTGTTCACGAGGCTAAAGGTGTGTATGTGTGTGTGTGTGTGTCAGGGTGTTCACGAGGCTAAAGGTGTGTGTGTGTCAGGGTGTTCACGAGGCTAAAGGTGTGTGTGTGTGTGTTTTGCAGGGTGTTCACGAGGCTAAAGGTGTGTGTGTGTGTGTGTCAGGGTGTTCACGAGGCTAAAGGTGTGTGTGTGTGTGTGTGTCAGGGTGTTCACGAGGCTAAAGGTGTGTGTGTGTGTGTGTGTGTGTCAGGGTGTTCACGAGGCTAAAGGTGTGTGTGTGTGTGTGTGTGTGTCAGGGTGATCACGAGGCTAAAGGTGTGTGTGTGTGTGTGTGTGTGTGTCAGGGTGCTAACGAGGCTAAAGGTGTGTGTGTGTGTGTGTGTGTCAGGGTGTTCACGAGGCTAAAGGTGTGTGTGTGTGTGTCAGGGTGTTCACGAGGCTAAAGGTGTGTGTGTGTGTGTGTGTGTGTCAGGGTGTTCACGAGGGTAAAGGTGTGTGTGTGTGTGTGTGTGTGTGTCAGGGTGTTCACAAGGCTAAAGGTGTGTGTGTGTGTGTCAGGGTGTTCACGAGGCTAAAGGTGTGTGTGTGTGTGTCAGGGTGTTCACGAGGCTAAAGGTGTGTGTGTGTGTGTGTCAGGGTGTTCACGAGGCTAAAGGTGTGTGTGTGTGTGTGTGTCAGGGTGTTCACGAGGCTAAAGGTGTGTGTGTCAGGGTGTTCACGAGGCTAAAGGTGTGTGTGTGTGTGTGTGTCAGGGTGTTCACGAGGCTAAAGGTGTGTGTGTGTGTGTGTGTGTGTCAGGGTGTTCACGAGGGTAAAGGTGTGTGTGTGTGTGTGTGTGTGTGTCAGGGTGTTCACAAGGCTAAAGGTGTGTGTGTGTCTGTCAGGGTGTTCACGAGGCTAAAGGTGTGTGTGTGTGTCAGGGTGTTCACGAGGCTAAAGGTGTGTGTGTGTGTGTGTCAGGGTGTTCACGAGGCTAAAGGTGTGTGTGTGTGTGTGTCAGGGTGTTCACGAGGCTAAAGGTGTGTGTGTGTGTGTGTGTCAGGGTGTTCATGAGGCTAAAGGTGTGTGTGTGTGTGTGTCAGGGTGTTCACGAGGCTAAAGGTGTGTGTGTCAGGGTGTTCACGAGGCTAAAGGTGTGTGTGTGTGTGTGTCAGGGTGTTCACGAGGCTAAAGGTGTGTGTGTGTGTGTGTGTGTCAGGGTGTTCACGAGGCTAAAGGTGTGTGTGTGTGTGTCAGGGTGTTCACGAGGCTAAAGGTGTGTGTGTGTGTGTGTGTGTGTGTGTGTCAGGGTGTTCACGAGGCTAAAGGTGTGTGTGTGTGTGTGTGTGTGTGTGTGTCAGGGTGTTCACGAGGCTAAAGATGTGTGTGTGTGTGTGTGTCAGGGTGTTCACGAGGCTAAAGGTGTGTGTGTGTGTGTGTGTGTGTGTGTCAGGGTGTTCACGAGGCTAAAGGTGTGTATGTGTCTGTGTGTGTCAGGGTGTTCACGAGGCTAAAGGTGTGTGTGTGTGTGTGTGTGTCAGGGTGTTCACGAGGCTAAAGGTGTGTGTGTGTGTGTGTCAGGTTGTTCACGAGGCTAAAGGTGTGTGTGTGTGTGTGTGTCAGGGTGTTCACGAGGCTAAAGGTGTGTGTGTGTGTGTGTGTGTGTGTCAGGGTGTTCACGAGGCTAAAGGTGTGTGTGTGTGTGTGTGTGTGTCAGGGTGTTCACGAGGCTAAAGGTGTGTGTGTGTGTGTGTGTGTGTCAGGGTGTTCACGAGGCTAAAGGTGTGTGTGTGTGTGTCAGGGTGTTCACGAGGCTAAAGGTGTGTGTGTGTATGTGTGTGTGTGTGTGTCAGGGTGTTCACGAGGCTAAAGGTGTGTGTGTGTGTGTGTCAGGGTGTTCACGAGGCTAAAGGTGTGTGTGTGTGTCAGGGTGTTCACGAGGCTAAAGGTGTGTGTGTGTGTCAGGGTGTTCACGAGGCTAAAGGTGTGTGTGTCAGGGTGTTCACGAGGCTAAAGGTGTGTGTGTGTGTGTGTGTCAGGGTGTTCACGAGGCTAAAGGTGTGTGTGTGTGTGTGTGTCAGGGTGTTCACGAGGCTAAACGTGTGTGTGTGTGTGTGTGTGTGTGTGTCAGGGTGTTCACGAGGCTAAAGGTGTGTGTGTGTGTGTCAGGGTGTTCACGAGGCTAAAGGTGTGTGTGTGTGTGTCAGGGTGTTCACGAGGCTAAAGGTGTGTGTGTGTGTGTGTGTCAGGGTGTTCACGAGGCTAAAGGTGTGTGTGTGTGTGTGTGTGTGTCAGGGTGTTCACGAGGCTAAAGGTGTGTGTGTGTGTGTGTGTGTGTGTGTGTCAGGGTGTTCACGAGGCTAAAGGTGTGTGTGTGTGTGTGTGTCAGGGTGTTCACGAGGCTAAAGGTGTGTGTGTGTGTGTGTGTCAGGGTGTTCACGAGGCTAAAGGTGTGTGTGTGTGTGTGTCAGGGTGTTCACGAGGCTAAAGGTGTGTGTGTGTCAGGGTGTTCACGAGGCTAAAGGTGTGTGTGTGTGTGTGTGTCAGGGTGTTCACGAGGCTAAAGGTGTGTGTGTGTGTCAGGGTGTTCACGAGGCTAAAGGTGTGTGTGTGTGTGTGTGTGAGGGTGTTCACGAGGCTAAAGGTGTGTGTGTGTGTGTGTGTCAGGTTGTTCACGAGGCTAAAGGTGTGTGTGTGTGTGTGTGTCATGGTGTTCACGAGGCTAAAGGTGTGTGTGTGTGTGTGTGTGTGTTAGGGTGTTTACGAGGCTAAAGGTGTGTGTGTGTGTGTGTGTGTGTGTGTGTGTGTCAGGGTGTTCACGAGGCTAAAGGTGTGTGTGTGTGTCAGGGTGTTCACGAGGCTAAAGGTGTGTGTGTGTGTGTGTGTGTGTGTGTGTGTGTGTGTGTGTGTGTGTCAGGGTGTTCACGAGGCTAAAGGTGTGTGTGTGTGTGTGTGTGTCAGGGTGTTCACGAGGCTAAAGTTGTGTGTGTGTGTGTGTCAGGGTGTTCACGAGGCTAAAGGTGTGTGTGTGTGTGTGTCAGGGTGTTCACGAGGCTAAAGGTGTGTGTGTGTGTGTGTGTCAGGGTGTTCACGAGGCTAAAGGTGTGTGTGTGTGTCAGGGTGTTCACGAGGCTAAAGGTGTGTGTGTGTGTGAGGGTGTTCACGAGGCTAAAGGTGTGTGTGTGTGTGTGTGTGTGTGTTAGGGTGTTTACGAGGCTAAAGGTGTGTGTGTGTGTGTGTGTGTGTGTGTGTCAGGGTGTTCACGAGGCTAAAGGTGTGTGTGTGTGTCAGGGTGTTCACGAGGCTAAAGGTGTGTGTGTGTGTGTGTGTGTGTGTGTGTGTGTCAGGGTGTTCACGAGGCTAAAGGTGTGTGTGTGTGTGTGTGTGTCAGGGTGTTCACGAGGCTAAAGTTGTGTGTGTGTGTGTGTCAGGGTGTTCACGAGGCTAAAGGTGTGTGTGTGTGTGTGTCAGGGTGTTCACGAGGCTAAAGGTGTGTGTGTGTGTGTGTGTCATGGTGTTCACGAGGCTAAAGGTGTGTGTGTGTGTGTGTGTGTTAGGGTGTTTACGAGGCTAAAGGTGTGTGTGTGTGTGTGTGTGTGTCAGGGTGTTCACGAGGCTAAAGGTGTGTGTGTGTGTCAGGGTGTTCACGAGGCTAAAGGTGTGTGTGTGTGTGTGTCAGGGTGTTCACGAGGCTAAAGGTGTGTGTGTGTGTGTGTGTCAGGGTGTTCACGAGGCTAAAGGTGTGTGTGTGTCAGGGTGTTCACGAGGCTAAAGGTGTGTGTGTGTCAGGGTGTTCACGAGGCTAAAGGTGTGTGTGTGTCAGGGTGTTCACGAGGCTAAAGGTGTGTGTGTGTCAGGGTGTTCACGAGGCTAAAGGTGTGTGTGTGTGTGTCAGGGTGTTCACGAGGCTAAAGGTGTGTGTGTGTGTGTGTGTGTGTCAGGGTGTTCACGAGGCTAAAGGTGTGTGTGTGTGTGTGTGTGTGTCAGGGTGTTCACGAGGCTAAAGGTGTGTGTGTGTGTGTGTGTGTGTCAGGGTGTTCACGAGGCTAAAGGTGTGTGTGTGTGTGTGTGTGTGTCAGGGTGTTCACGAGGCTAAAGGTGTGTGTGTGTGTGTGTGTCAGGGTGTTCACGAGGCTAAAGGTGTGTTTGTGTGTGTGTGTGTGTGTCAGGGTGTTCACGAGGCTAAAGGTGTGTGTGTGTGTCAGGGTGTTCACGAGGCTAAAGGTGTGTGTGTGTGTGTGTCAGGGTGTTCACGAGGCTAAAGGTGTGTGTGTGTGTGTGTGTGTGTGTGTGTCAGGGTGTTCACGAGGCTAAAGGTGTGTGTGTGTGTGTGTGTGTGTGTGTGTCAGGGTGTTCACGAGGCTAAAGGTGTGTGTGTGTGTCAGGGTGTTCACGAGGCTAAAGGTGTGTGTGTGTGTGTCAGGGTGTTCACGAGGCTAAAGGTGTGTGTGTGTGTGTGTGTGTGTGTGTGTCAGGGTGTTCACGAGGCTAAAGGTGTGTGTGTGTGTGTGTGTGTGTGTGTCAGGGTGTTCACGAGGCTAAAGGTGTGTGTGTGTGTGTGTGTGTGTGTGTCAGGGTGTTCACGAGGCTAAAGGTGTGTGTGTGTGTGTGTGTGTGTGTGTGTGTGTGTCAGGGTGTTCACGAGGCTAAAGGTGTGTGTGTGTGTGTGTGTCAGGGTGTTCACGAGGCTAAAGGTGTGTGTGTGTGTGTGTGTGTGTGTGTGTCAGGGTGTTCACGAGGCTAAAGGTGTGTGTGTGTGTGTGTGTGTGTGTGTGTGTCAGGGTGTTCACGAGGCTAAAGGTGTGTGTGTGTGTGTGTGTGTCAGGGTGTTCACGAGGCTAAAGGTGTGTGTGTGTGTGTGTGTGTCAGGGTGTTCACGAGGCTAAAGGTGTGTGTGTGTGTGTGTGTCAGGGTGTTCACGAGGCTAAAGGTGTGTGTGTGTGTGTGTGTCAGGGTGTTCACGAGGCTAAACGTGTGTGTGTGTGTGTGTGTGTCAGGGTGTTCACGAGGCTAAAGGTGTGTGTGTGTGTGTGTCAGGGTGTTCACGAGGCTAAAGGTGTGTGTGTGTGTGTGTGTCAGGGTGTTCACGAGGCTAAAGGTGTGTGTGTGTGTGTGTGTCAGGGTGTTCACGAGGCTAAAGGTGTGTGTGTGTGTGTGTGTGTGTCAGGGTGTTCACGAGGCTAAAGGTGTGTGTGTGTGTGTGTGTCAGGGTGTTCACGAGGCTAAAGGTGTGTGTGTGTGTGTGTGTGTCAGGGTGTTCACGAGGCTAAAGGTGTGTGTGTGTCAGGGTGTTCACGAGGCTAAAGGTGTGTGTGTGTGTGTGTGTCAGGGTGTTCACGAGGCTAAAGGTGTGTGTGTGTGTCAGGGTGTTCACGAGGCTAAAGGTGTGTGTGTGTGTCAGGGTGTTCACGAGGCTAAAGGTGTGTGTGTGTGTGAGGGTGTTCACGAGGCTAAAGGTGTGTGTGTGTGTGTGTCAGGTTGTTCACGAGGCTAAAGGTGTGTGTGTGTGTGTGTGTCATGGTGGTCACGAGGCTAAAGGTGTGTGTGTGTTAGGGTGTTTACGAGGCTAAAGGTGTGTGTGTGTGTGTGTCAGGGTGTTCACGAGGCTAAAGGTGTGTGTGTGTGTCAGGGTGTTCACGAGGCTAAAGGTGTGTGTGTGTGTGTGTGTGTGTGTGTGTGTGTGTCAGGGTGTTCACGAGGCTAAAGGTGTGTGTGTGTGTGTGTGTGTCAGGGTGTTCACGAGGCTAAAGTTGTGTGTGTGTGTGTGTCAGGGTGTTCACGAGGCTAAAGGTGTGTGTGTGTGTGTGTGTGTCAGGGTGTTCACGAGGCTAAAGGTGTGTGTGTGTGTGTGTGTCAGGGTGTTCACGAGGCTAAAGGTGTGTGTGTGTGTGAGGGTGTTCACGAGGCTAAAGGTGTGTGTGTGTGTCAGGTTGTTCACGAGGCTAAAGGTGTGTGTGTGTGTGTGTGTCATGGTGTTCACGAGGCTAAAGGTGTGTGTGTGTGTGTGTGTGTGTGTGTTAGGGTGTTTACGAGGCTAAAGGTGTGTGTGTGTGTGTGTGTGTGTGTGTGTGTGTGTGTCAGGGTGTTCACGAGGCTAAAGGTGTGTGTGTGTGTCAGGGTGTTCACGAGGCTAAAGGTGTGTGTGTGTGTGTGTGTGTCAGGGTGTTCACGAGGCTAAAGGTGTGTGTGTGTGTGTGTCAGGGTGTTCACGAGGCTAAAGGTGTGTGTGTGTGTGTGTGTCAGGGTGTTCACGAGGCTAAAGGTGTGTGTGTGTCAGGGTGTTCACGAGGCTAAAGGTGTGTGTGTGTCAGGGTGTTCACGAGGCTAAAGGTGTGTGTGTGTCAGGGTGTTCACGAGGCTAAAGGTGTGTGTGTGTGTGTCAGGGTGTTCACGAGGCTAAAGGTGTGTGTGTGTGTGTGTGTGTGTGTCAGGGTGTTCACGAGGCTAAAGGTGTGTGTGTGTGTGTGTGTGTGTGTCAGGGTGTTCACGAGGCTAAAGGTGTGTGTGTGTGTGTGTGTGTCAGGGTGTTCACGAGGCTAAAGGTGTGTGTGTGTGTGTGTGTGTGTGTGTCAGGGTGTTCACGAGGCTAAAGGTGTGTGTGTGTGTGTGTGTGTCGGTGTTCACGAGGCTAAAGGTGTGTTTGTGTGTGTGTGTGTGTGTCAGGGTGTTCACGAGGCTAAAGGTGTGTGTGTGTGTCAGGGTGTTCACGAGGCTAAAGGTGTGTGTGTGTGTGTGTCAGGGTGTTCACGAGGCTAAAGGTGTGTGTGTGTGTGTGTGTGTGTGTGTGTGTGTCAGGGTGTTCACGAGGCTAAAGGTGTGTGTGTGTGTGTGTGTGTGTCAGGGTGTTCACGAGGCTAAAGGTGTGTGTGTGTGTGTGTGTCAGGGTGTTCACGAGGCTAAAGGTGTGTGTGTGTGTGTGTGTGTGTGTCAGGGTGTTCACGAGGCTAAAGGTGTGTGTGTGTGTGTGTGTGTCAGGGTGTTCACGAGGCTAAAGGTGTGTGTGTGTGTGTGTGTCAGGGTGTTCACGAGGCTAAAGGTGTGTGTGTGTGTGTGTGTCAGGGTGTTCACGAGGCTAAAGGTGTGTGTGTGTCAGGGTGTTCACGAGGCTAAAGGTGTGTGTGTGTGTGTGTGTGTGTCAGGGTGTTCACGAGGCTAAAGGTGTGTGTGTGTGTCAGGGTGTTCACGAGGCTAAAGGTGTGTGTGTGTGTGAGGGTGTCAGGGTGTTCACGAGGCTAAAGGTGTGTGTGTGTGTGTGTCAGGGTGTTCACGAGGCTAAAGGTGTGTGTGTGTGTGTGTGTCAGGTTGTTCACGAGGCTAAAGGTGTGTGTGTGTGTGTGTGTCATGGTGT
>NW_027508873.1:62500-80000 GCF_051911475.1 Siphateles boraxobius
GTGTGTGTGTGTGTGTCAGGGTGTTCACGAGGCTAAAGGTGTGTTTGTGTGTGTGTGTGTGTGTCAGGGTGTTCACGAGGCTAAAGGTGTGTGTGTGTGTCAGGGTGTTCACGAGGCTAAAGGTGTGTGTGTGTGTGTGTCAGGGTGTTCACGAGGCTAAAGGTGTGTGTGTGTGTGTGTGTGTGTGTGTGTGTGTCAGGGTGTTCACGAGGCTAAAGGTGTGTGTGTGTGTGTGTGTGTGTCAGGGTGTTCACGAGGCTAAAGGTGTGTGTGTGTGTGTGTGTCAGGGTGTTCACGAGGCTAAAGGTGTGTGTGTGTGTGTGTGTGTGTGTCAGGGTGTTCACGAGGCTAAAGGTGTGTGTGTGTGTGTGTGTCAGGGTGTTCACGAGGCTAAAGGTGTGTGTGTGTGTGTGTGTCAGGGTGTTCACGAGGCTAAAGGTGTGTGTGTGTGTGTGTCAGGGTGTTCACGAGGCTAAAGGTGTGTGTGTGTCAGGGTGTTCACGAGGCTAAAGGTGTGTGTGTGTGTGTGTGTCAGGGTGTTCACGAGGCTAAAGGTGTGTGTGTGTGTCAGGGTGTTCACGAGGCTAAAGGTGTGTGTGTGTGTGAGGGTGTCAGGGTGTTCACGAGGCTAAAGGTGTGTGTGTGTGTGTCAGGGTGTTCACGAGGCTAAAGGTGTGTGTGTGTGTGTGTGTCAGGTTGTTCACGAGGCTAAAGGTGTGTGTGTGTGTGTGTGTCATGGTGTTCACGAGGCTAAAGGTGTGTGTGTGTGTGTGTGTTAGGGTGTTTACGAGGCTAAAGGTGTGTGTGTGTGTGTGTGTGTGTGTGTGTGTCAGGGTGTTCACGAGGCTAAAGGTGTGTGTGTGTGTCAGGGTGTTCACGAGGCTAAAGGTGTGTGTGTGTGTGTGTGTGTGTGTGTGTGTGTGTCAGGGTGTGTGTGTGTGTGTGTGTGTGTGTGTGTGTGTGTGTGTCAGGGTGTTCACGAGGCTAAAGGTGTGTGTGTGTGTGTGTGTGTCAGGGTGTTCACGAGGCTAAAGTTGTGTGTGTGTGTGTGTCAGGGTGTTCACGAGGCTAAAGGTGTGTGTGTGTGTGTGTCAGGGTGTTCACGAGGCTAAAGGTGTGTGTGTGTGTGTGTGTCAGGGTGTTCACGAGGCTAAAGGTGTGTGTGTGTGTGAGGGTGTTCACGAGGCTAAAGGTGTGTGTGTGTGTCAGGTTGTTCACGAGGCTAAAGGTGTGTGTGTGTGTGTGTGTCATGGTGTTCACGAGGCTAAAGGTGTGTGTGTGTGTGTGTGTGTGTGTGTGTGTTAGGGTGTTTACGAGGCTAAAGGTGTGTGTGTGTGTGTGTGTGTCAGGGTGTTCACGAGGCTAAAGGTGTGTGTGTGTGTCAGGGTGTTCACGAGGCTAAAGGTGTGTGTGTGTGTGTGTCAGGGTGTTCACGAGGCTAAAGGTGTGTGTGTGTGTGTGTGTCAGGGTGTTCACGAGGCTAAAGGTGTGTGTGTGTCAGGGTGTTCACGAGGCTAAAGGTGTGTGTGTGTCAGGGTGTTCACGAGGCTAAAGGTGTGTGTGTGTCAGGGTGTTCACGAGGCTAAAGGTGTGTGTGTGTCAGGGTGTTCACGAGGCTAAAGGTGTGTGTGTGTGTCAGGGTGTTCACGAGGCTAAAGGTGTGTGTGTGTGTGTCAGGGTGTTCACGAGGCTAAAGGTGTGTGTGTGTGTGTGTGTGTCAGGGTGTTCACGAGGCTAAAGGTGTGTGTGTGTGTGTGTGTGTGTCAGGGTGTTCACGAGGCTAAAGGTGTGTGTGTGTCAGGGTGTTCACGAGGCTAAAGGTGTGTGTGTGTGTGTGTCAGGGTGTTCACGAGGCTAAAGGTGTGTGTGTGTGTGTGTGTGTGTCAGGGTGTTCACGAGGCTAAAGGTGTGTTTGTGTGTGTGTGTGTGTGTCAGGGTGTTCACGAGGCTAAAGGTGTGTGTGTGTGTGTGTGTGTGTGTGTCAGGGTGTTCACGAGGCTAAAGGTGTGTGTGTGTGTGTGTGTGTGTGTGTGTGTGTCAGGGTGTTCACGAGGCTAAAGGTGTGTGTGTGTGTCAGGGTGTTCACGAGGCTAAAGGTGTGTGTGTGTGTGTGTGTGTGTGTGTCAGGGTGTTCACGAGGCTAAAGGTGTGTGTGTGTGTGTGTGTGTGTGTGTGTGTGTCAGGGTGTTCACGAGGCTAAAGGTGTGTGTGTGTGTCAGGGTGTTCACGAGGCTAAAGGTGTGTGTGTGTGTGTGTGTCAGGGTGTTCACGAGGCTAAAGGTGTGTGTGTGTGTGTGTGTGTGTGTCAGGGTGTTCACGAGGCTAAAGGTGTGTGTGTGTGTGTGTGTGTGTGTGTCAGGGTGTTCACGAGGCTAAAGGTGTGTGTGTGTGTGTGTGTGTGTGTCAGGGTGTTCACGAGGCTAAAGGTGTGTGTGTGTGTGTGTGTGTGTGTGTGTGTCAGGGTGTTCACGAGGCTAAAGGTGTGTGTGTGTGTGTGTGTCAGGGTGTTCACGAGGCTAAAGGTGTGTGTGTGTGTGTGTGTGTCAGGGTGTTCACGAGGCTAAAGGTGTGTGTGTGTGTGTGTGTCAGGGTGTTCACGAGGCTAAAGGTGTGTGTGTGTGTGTGTGTGTCAGGGTGTTCACGAGGCTAAAGGTGTGTGTGTGTGTGTGTGTGTCAGGGTGTTCACGAGGCTAAAGGTGTTTGTGTGTGTGTGTGTCAGGGTGTTCACGAGGCTAAAGGTGTGTGTGTGTGTGTGTGTCAGGGTGTTCACGAGGCTAAACGTGTGTGTGTGTGTGTGTGTGTCAGGGTGTTCACGAGGCTAAAGGTGTGTGTGTGTGTGTCAGGGTGTTCACGAGGCTAAAGGTGTGTGTGTGTGTGTCAGGGTGTTCACGAGGCTAAAGGTGTGTGTGTGTGTGTGTGTCAGGGTGTTCACGAGGCTAAAGGTGTGTGTGTGTGTGTGTGTCAGGGTGTTCACGAGGCTAAAGGTGTGTGTGTGTGTGTGTGTGTGTGTGTCAGGGTGTTCACGAGGCTAAAGGTGTGTGTGTGTGTGTGTGTCAGGGTGTTCACGAGGCTAAAGGTGTGTGTGTGTGTGTGTGTGTGTGTGTGTCAGGGTGTTCACGAGGCTAAAGGTGTGTGTGTGTCAGGGTGTTCACGAGGCTAAAGGTGTGTGTGTGTGTGTGTGTCAGGGTGTTCACGAGGCTAAAGGTGTGTGTGTGTGTCAGGGTGTTCACGAGGCTAAAGGTGTGTGTGTGTGTGAGGGTGTTCACGAGGCTAAAGGTGTGTGTGTGTGTGTGTCAGGTTGTTCACGAGGCTAAAGGTGTGTGTGTGTGTGTGTGTCATGGTGGTCACGAGGCTAAAGGTGTGTGTGTGTGTGTGTGTGTTAGGGTGTTTACGAGGCTAAAGGTGTGTGTGTGTGTGTGTGTGTGTCAGGGTGTTCACGAGGCTAAAGGTGTGTGTGTGTGTCAGGGTGTTCACGAGGCTAAAGGTGTGTGTGTGTGTGTGTGTGTGTGTGTGTGTGTGTGTGTGTGTGTCAGGGTGTTCACGAGGCTAAAGGTGTGTGTGTGTGTGTGTGTGTCAGGGTGTTCACGAGGCTAAAGTTGTGTGTGTGTGTGTGTCAGGGTGTTCACGAGGCTAAAGGTGTGTGTGTGTGTGTGTGTGTCAGGGTGTTCACGAGGCTAAAGGTGTGTGTGTGTGTGTGTGTCAGGGTGTTCATGAGGCTAAAGGTGTGTGTGTGTGTGAGGGTGTTCACGAGGCTAAAGGTGTGTGTGTGTGTCAGGTTGTTCACGAGGCTAAAGGTGTGTGTGTGTGTGTGTGTCATGGTGTTCACGAGGCTAAAGGTGTGTGTGTGTGTGTGTGTGTTAGGGTGTTTACGAGGCTAAAGGTGTGTGTGTGTGTGTGTGTGTGTTGGTGTTCACGAGGCTAAAGGTGTGTGTGTGTGTGTGTGTGTTAGGGTGTTCACGAGGCTAAAGGTGGGTGTGTGTGTTCAGGGTGTTCACGTGTAAAGGTGTGTGTGTGTGTGTGTCAGGGTGTTCACGAGGCTAAAGGTGTGTGTGTGTGTGTTGTCAGGGTGTTCACGAGGCTAAAGGTGTGTGTGTGTGTGTGTGTCAGGGTGTTCACGAGGCTAAAGGTGTGTGTGTGTCAGGGTGTTCACGAGGCTAAAGGTGTGTGTGTGTCAGGGTGTTCACGAGGCTAAAGGTGTGTGTGTGTGTGTCAGGGTGTTCACGAGGCTAAAGGTGTGTGTGTGTGTGTGTGTGTCAGGGTGTTCACGAGGCTAAAGGTGTGTGTGTGTGTGTGTGTGTGTCAGGGTGTTCACGAGGCTAAAGGTGTGTGTGTGTGTGTGTGTGTGTCAGGGTGTTCACGAGGCTAAAGGTGTGTGTGTGTCAGGGTGTTCACGAGGCTAAAGGTGTGTGTGTGTCAGGGTGTTCACGAGGCTAAAGGTGTGTGTGTGTCAGGGTGTTCACGAGGCTAAAGGTGTGTGTGTGTGTGTCAGGGTGTTCACGAGGCTAAAGGTGTGTGTGTGTGTGTGTGTGTCAGGGTGTTCACGAGGCTAAAGGTGTGTGTGTGTGTGTGTGTGTGTCAGGGTGTTCACGAGGCTAAAGGTGTGTGTGTGTGTGTGTGTGTGTGTCAGGGTGTTCACGAGGCTAAAGGTGTGTGTGTGTGTGTGTGTGTCAGGGTGTTCACGAGGCTAAAGGTGTGTGTGTGTGTGTGTGTCAGGGTGTTCACGAGGCTAAAGGTGTGTGTGTGTGTGTGTGTCAGGGTGTTCACGAGGCTAAAGGTGTGTGTGTGTGTCAGGGTGTTCACGAGGCTAAAGGTGTGTGTGTGTGTGTGTCAGGGTGTTCACGAGGCTAAAGGTGTGTGTGTGTGTGTGTGTGTGTGTGTCAGGGTGTTCACGAGGCTAAAGGTGTGTGTGTGTGTGTGTGTGTGTGTCAGGGTGTTCACGAGGCTAAAGGTGTGTGTGTGTGTGTCAGGGTGTTCACGAGGCTAAAGGTGTGTGTGTGTGTGTCAGGGTGTTCACGAGGCTAAAGGTGTGTGTGTGTGTGTGTGTGTGTGTGTGTGTGTCAGGGTGTTCACGAGGCTAAAGGTGTGTGTGTGTGTGTGTCAGGGTGTTCACGAGGCTAAAGGTGTGTGTGTGTGTGTGTGTGTCAGGGTGTTCACGAGGCTAAAGGTGTGTGTGTGTGTGTGTCAGGGTGTTCACGAGGCTAAAGGTGTGTGTGTGTGTGTGTGTCAGGGTGTTCACGAGGCTAAAGGTGTGTGTGTGTGTGTGTGTCAGGGTGTTCACGAGGCTAAAGGTGTGTGTGTGTGTGTGTGTGTGTGTGTCAGGGTGTTCACGAGGCTAAAGGTGTGTGTGTGTGTGTGTGTGTGTGTGTGTCAGGGTGTTCACGAGGCTAAAGGTGTGTGTGTGTGTGTGTGTGTCAGGGTGTTCACGAGGCTAAAGGTGTGTGTGTGTGTGTGTGTCAGGGTGTTCACGAGGCTAAAGGTGTGTGTGTGTGTGTGTGTGTGTGTGTCAGGGTGTTCACGAGGCTAAAGGTGTGTGTGTGTGTGTGTGTGTGTGTCAGGGTGTTCACGAGGCTAAAGGTGTGTGTGTGTGTGTGTGTGTCAGGGTGTTCACGAGGCTAAAGGTGTGTGTGTGTGTGTGTGTGTGTGTCAGGGTGTTCACGAGGCTAAAGGTGTGTGTGTGTGTGTGTGTGTGTGTCAGGGTGTTCACGAGGCTAAAGGTGTGTGTAGTGATTACCTGAAGCTGGAGTCTCTGGTCCAGATGGTGGTTTCACCGTATCTGGGAACTCACGGGCTTTTCTCCAGCGACGGATCCATCATGCAGTCTTCGTGTGTGTTGGGTAAGCGGATTCTCCTCATTACACACACACACACACACACACACACACACACACACATACACACACACACACACACACACACACACACACACACACACACACACACACACACACACACACACACACACACACACACACACACACTGTTCTTGATTAGCATTGATGATTCCCTTAAGAACATTTAACATCCATGAATCCTTTCCATTCCACAAACGTCAGATCGGTCCGTGAGGCTGAGAGGAAGACCTCTCAGCCTCATGTATTTCTTAAAGTCGGGTTTGCATCTTCTCTCTATTCCAGAGCATTTGATGTTTTGTATCGATTATCTTTGAATTGATTATGAAATTGGCATGATACATTTACCTGACAGAATAAATTGTTACATTTGATTATTTTAACTGACTCTGACATTGTTTTCATTGAAGAGTGAAACGGAATAGTCAAACATTCGCTCACTTTTAGTGAGGCACAGATATTATTAAAACCTTTCATTTATGGAGCCAGATGAAGTAACGAGTAAATACATAAGAGAAAATGTATTGCATTTAACCAAAAATACTTTGCCACGAGAAAAGACAGTAACACGCAGAGACCTTCACCTGTATTATTGGAAACCCTCATTGGACCAATAAACAGGCTTACAGAACACAAAGATATTTTTAATAATGAACAGATTTAAGATTTCGGCTTTTACTCACATGTTTGTGCTTCATTTACCATATCTGATGTGTTCTTCGTATGTTAATCAGTGTTTATCAGTGAATAAAAGCCTGAAGTAAATCAGTGGATCCTATAAAGTGAAGGAGTCTCTACAGAAGCCTTTGATTAAAGGGTTTATTTCAGCATCTCTTTATGAAGCGTCAGAGTTTAGGCTGAACACACTCTCAGTGGACGGACAGAAATCTCTCATTCATTAAATCATCATTTGTTCTGAAGACGAACGTCTCACGGGTTTGAGACACGAGGAAGAGCTAATGATGAGAACTTGTCTTTAGGTGAGCGGTAAGAGTGTGTATGATCAGTTGTGTGTTGTTGTGTGTTGTCCTCAGAGAAGCGTCTCTTGAGGCGCTGGCCGCGCTCAGACTCGCCACTGAAGAACCTCGTGGTTCGGTCCAAGAGCTACAACACCCCGATGCTGACGCCGGTGTGCGAGCACGAGCCCGAGCCCGGCGGGGTGCGGCGCCACTCCGTGTGTCAGATGACCTCGTTCGAGGAGGAGCCCGTGTTCACCGAGGCGCCGCCCAGCCCGATCATGAACGTCTGTGAGGATTCTCCCATCATCCCCCAGATCTGCTCCGGTGGCGAACCGGACCGGGCCTCTTCCTCCAGTCCTGAGACCGTGGTGGACCAGCTCCTGGAGTCTGTGGACTCTGACACCGACACCGAGGGAATATTCATCGACTTCAGCCGACAGCGTTCCAGCTCATCTGAGGCCAGCCGGGAGAGCGAGAGCCTGGCGTGACCCTTGACCCCTGATACACCGTGTCTGACCTTTGATACACCCTGTCTTACCCCAGACCTCTGAGACACCACGCCTGACCCCTGAGACACCCCGCCTGACCTCTGAGACACCCTGCCTAACCTCTGAGACACCCCGCCTGACCTCTGAGACACCCCGCCTGACCTCTGAGACACCCCGCCTGACCTCTGAGACACCCTGCCTAACCCCTGACCTCTGAGACACCCCGCATGACCTCTGAGACACCCTGCCTAACCCCTGACCCCTGAGACACCCTGCCTAACCCCTGACCTCTGAGACACCCTGACCTCTGAGACACCACGCCTGACTCCTGACATCTGAGACACCCTGCCTGACCTCTGAGACACCCTGCCTGACCTCTGAGACACCCTGCCTAACCCCTGACCTCTGAGACACCCCGTCTGACCTCTGAGAAACCCTGCCTGACCCCTGACCTCTGAGACACCCCGCCTGACCTCTGAGACACCACGCCTGACCTCTGAGACACCCTGCCTAACCCCTGACCTCTGAGACACCCCGCCTGACCTCTGAGACACCATGCCTGACCTCTGAGACACCCTGTCTAACCCCTGACCTCTGAGACATCCCGCCTGACCCCTGAGACACCATGCCTGACCTCTGAGACACCCTGCCTAACCCCTGTCCTCTGAGACACCCTGCCTGACCTCTGAGACACCCTGCCTAACCCCTGACCTCTGAGACACCCCGTCTGACCTCTGAGACACCCTGCCTGACCCCTGACCTCTGAGACACCCTGCCTAACCCCTGACATCTGAGACACCCCGCCTGACCTCTGAGACACCATGTCTGATCCCTGACCTCTGAGACACCCTGCCTAACCCCTGACCTCTGAGACACCCCGTCTGACCTCTGAAACACCCTGCCTGACCCCTGACCTCTGAGACACCCCGCCTGACCTCTGAGACACCCTGCCTAACCCCTGACCTCTGAGACACCCCGCCTGACCTCTGAGACACCATGCCTGACCTCTGAGACACCCTGTCTAACCCCTGACCTCTGAGACATCCCGCCTGACCCCTGAGACACCATGCCTGACCTCTGAGACACCCTGCCTAACCCCTGTCCTCTGAGACACCACACCTGACCTCTGAGACACCACACCTGACCCCTGAGACACCCGGCCTGACCCCTGACCTACCCTGGCTAACCCTTGACCTCTGAGACACCATGCCTGACCTCTGAGACCCCCTGCCTAACCCCTGACCTCTGAGAAACCACGCCTGACCCCTGAGACACCCTGCCTGACCTCTGACCTACCCTGGCTAACCCCTGACCTCTGAGACACCACACCTGACCCCTGACCTCTGACACCCTGCCTGACCCCTGAGACACCTCACCTGACCTCTGACACCCCGCCTGATCCCCTGAGACACCGCGCCTGAGTGTGTTCAGAATAGCAGACTAACACACTGTATCCCAGTAGTTCTGCAGGGTGTGCTGAGAACGGTCTCACTGTTCAGGGCATTTTGATCCGGAGAGGATTTGAAGTGAAAACGGTTCCCTGATGTTTATTGACCTCAAATAACTGAGATCAATGAGGCCTGAGATCAATCAGCTCAACAAAGAAAAAAAACCTAAAAAAAGTTAAATTGTTTTGGGAAGTGTGTTATACCCTGTGTGATGTTTTATTTTCTTTACAAAATTGGATTCTTTCTACAAAGTAACTCTAAAGTTCACTAATTCCTATTGCCAAATCTAATGGATTAATCAACAAACTATAATTAATCCCTTTAACTATATAAAAAGTTCAATATTTATAGAATTTAATCATTATAAATAATTTTATTCAATGGCAATAAGCTTAGTATTTTTCAATAAAAGGTTACTTGAGAAAATACTTGAAAACAGTCAGTAATAAAAATGAAAAACAGAAATGAGAAGCAATAAAGAGCACAAGAGAAGTTTCCTCAATATGAGCTTATTAATAATGTAAGGCAGCATTTACACGGTTTAATAACGTAACGCTGCAGTGCGAGCTGCATTTACACGGTTAGGTCTAATAATGCAGATGTATGATCAGCCGGATGTGCTGTACACTCGTCTTGGGGTTTGCTCCATAAATACTCTTTTGTTGTCGTTTTTATAGTGTCTTATGGAGTAAAGTACGAACAGATTTAACAGCGATTTCTTTTGCAAAAGTAAACAATGATTCTTAAAAATACTTTTTAGGAGAAACCATTAGATCTGCAATGATTAGAAAACATCAAACTAATTATTGTTCATTTCATTAATGGATTTTAAAGCATGTTTTTTTTTTTATCAATTTGTAAACAGCATGAAAGTTATTGAAACCGTTGACGGTCGTGGATGTTTTGTTTGACCCTGCCCGAGATTTCACGGAGCAGATTACTATTTTTATTGCAATTCTAATTTGAAGTAAAATATTTTACTGGTGATTTAAATGTTTGTCTTTTTTACCAGTCCATGTTGAGTGATGTGTAGAGCCGTGTTGATCATCCGCCACGAGTCCGGCTGAGATTCGGCTCAGGTCAGTCACACACTACTGAACATCTGATGTGTACACACACACACGGAGGAGCTTTAGTAGATGACGCTTCATTATATATGCAGTGTTTATGAGCTGGTGTTAGACTGCTTCAGGACACTGGGTTAGTGAAAGGTTAACTAACCCATATAGTCTAACTATTTTATAAATTCTTCACGGTTTTGATGTTGGTGTGTATTAGCACGGATCACAGCTGGAGAGTTTTCATGAGGTTTATTTGTACAGTAAGTGACCAGAGTCTCGTGACGTCTGGCCGTACCAACCGCTGGAAAACTGAAAAACCGTAACGTTTGACAATCATAAACGCAAACACAAGATTCTCTCTGAAAAGCAAAAAGACTGAGTTTTTTCCACTTCCTCAAATAGTGTTTCTTTGTAACAGAACATTTTCCCTCCATGAACAGAAATATGGATCTATACGGATCAAAATAGGCAAGAACAAACTCACAACAACAAAGCAACACAGTAACAGTCAGTCAGAGTCTCGAATACATTCACACGCACACACACAAAATTAAACACTTTGGTCGTTACACCGTCTGTCCCACACAAAAACACAACGCTTTTGACTGACATGTAACATTTTCTGCTGTAAAGTGCACATCTTGAGGCTTTACTAACTGCTGACACACACACACACACTCTCGTTTAAGTGTTACTGAAGACGCATCCGTGTTCGTTTCAGCTCACTGACACTTCTGAGAATATAAACACACAGAGCAAAGCTGAAAAACAGATCAAATATAAACGTGTGTGTCAGTTTCATCTGTTCATCACCACCCTTGACCCCTGACCCCTGACCTGATGGGTCTTTCCTTTTCAAACTCTTGGTTTCAGTAACTCACAGCAGTCTTAAATATCAGACTGCAAAACAACTGCAACATCTTTCCTATGAGAATGTCACATCCCGAGCTAAAATAATACTTAAAACAATTGTAACAGCTAAAACAAACACTGAGAATAAAAAAGAAACACTGAAAGGGTAAATAAATAGCTGAATTCCACAAGCACTCCTAACGGGGTCGAGAGGTCACGTCAGGTCGAGGGGTGTGTGTGTTGGTGCAGAATCACTCGAGTCGCGTCAGGATTTGATCTTCCACAGCTGTGAAGGAAACACACACACACGCTGTGAATGCCGCAGACACATGAACACACACAGAAGCGTGACCTTGACCTCGCTCTGACCTTCAGGTTAAAGCCCAGCATGTCACTGATGACCCCCGACACGGCCGACAGGATCACCACCTGTGTGATGTTGTACAGCAGAGGATTCATCGTCAGCCCGTACAGCCGGAACGGGGCGTCCAGCTCCTGCACACAAACACACACACTCCGTCAGCAGGACACACACACACAGAGGATTCATCGTCAGCCTGTACAGCCGGAACGGGGTGTCCAGCTCCTGCACACACACACACACACACACACTCCGTCAGCAGGACACACACACACAGAGGATTCATCGTCAGCCGGAATGGGGCGTCCCGCTCCTACACACACACACACACACACTCACTCTCTGTCAGCAGGACACACACACACAGAGGATTCATCGTCAGCCTGTACAGCCGGAACGGGGTGTCCAGCTCCTGCACACACACACACACACACTCCGTCAGCCGGACACACACACACAGAGGATTCATCGTCAGCCGGAATGGGGCGTCCCGCTCCTACACACACACACACACACACACACACACACACACACACACACACTCCGTCAGCAGGACACACACACACAGAGAATTCATCATCAGCCAGAATGGGGCGTCCCGCTCCTACACACACACACACTCACTCTCCGTCAGCAGGACACACACACACAGAGGATTCATCGTCAGCCCGTACAGCCGGAACGGGGCGTCCAGCTCCTGCACACACACACACACACACACACACACTCCGTCAGCAGGACACACACACAGAGGATTCATCTACAGCCGGAACGGGGCGTCCAGCTCCTGCACACACACACACACACACACACACACACACACACACACACACACACTCCGTCAGCAGCACACACACATAGAGGATTCATCTACAGCCGGAACGGGGCGTCCAGCTCCTACACACACACACACACTCCGTCAGCAGCACACACACACAGAGGATTCATCTACAGCCCGTACAGCCGGAACGGGGCGTCCAGCTCCTACACACACACACACACAAACACTCCGTCAGCAGCACACACACATAGAGGATTCATCTACAGCCGGAAAAGGGGCGTCCAGCTCCTGCACACACACACACACACACACTCCGTCAGCAGCACACACACATAGAGGATTCATCTACAGCCGGAACGGGGCGTCCAGCTCCTACACACACACACACACTCCGTCAGCAGCACACACACACAGAGGATTCATCTACAGCCCGTACAGCCGGAACGGGGCGTCCAGCTCCTACACACACACACACACAAACACTCCGTCAGCAGCACACACACATAGAGGATTCATCTACAGCCGGAACGGGGCGTCCAGCTCCTGCACACACACACACACACACACACTCCGTCAGCAGCACACACACACAGAGGATTCATCGTCAGCCCGTACAGCCGGAACGGGGCGTCCAGCTCCTACACACACACACTCCGTCAACCCGTACAGCCGGAACGGGGCGTCCAGCTCTTGAACACACACACACACATTTGATTACTTATTGAATCCATCAATCAAATTTCTTACAGAAGGGTTCAGATATTCTCAGAGATAACACAGCTTTGACATTCAAGGGAATAAAGCATCGCTCACACCACACAGCGAGGCTGCCGATCACAGCTGATGTAGAGCAACAGTTTCAGCTGTTCAGACTTTCCTTCTGGAAGCCCTGCCAGTCTTAGTCCACTAACAGCCAGTTTGTGGACATGTCCCAGGCTGCCAAATATCAATGCCACAAACTTACATGCATAGCCTAGGTCACTAATCTTCATAAGGAGGGGTTGGTATTTAGTCATTTTTTCGAGAAAGGCCATGTCCATATACAAATCATTAACACAACCTATTCCAAGGACTAGCACCTCCTTTCTATCTGTATCCATGAGCACAACCTCAGGGGTGTTAGGGATGTTACGCATCATCAGAGCTGTTAAACCAGGCTGGGATTACTCGTGTTTATACATAGGCATATTTTTTGGAACTTGAACAGCACTTGCAATGAGATCTACAATACGGTCATGGTGTGTTGTGTATAACCCTTTGTACACAGCCATTTACAGTATGGGCAACTGATTCCAGGTGATCAGAGTTAGAGTACATTATGCAATGTGGATAGTAGTTTTCAGGGTATCATAATGCTATATTGTATCTGGTTGACAGGGGCGCGGCTAGAAATGTTGGGTCCTATGAAAGAATATGAGGTTGGGCCCCCTACCCCACCCATTCCATTAATAAAATCGATCTCTGGGGGCCCCAAAAGTGTGTGGGCCCTTAGAATCATCCTAACTTTTCCCCCCTTAGCGGCACCCCTGCTGGTTGATAACAGCTGTAGTCTGGCCCTGACAGTGAAGTAAAGAATATACGCCCCTATTGCAGCGTTTCTGTACAGAGAATGAGAGGTAGAATGGTCAGCAAAGTCAAGACATGCCAATTTTCCCTGCAGTTTTAGTCCAGTCCAGTGTTGTTTTGTGTCCATCTGTGTGATGTTCATTAAAGATCTTCTTGTTGTTGTGCTCTGTAGTGTGTGTTGTGTCTCGTTGTGACAGACTGTGGCCTTCACAGTAACAGATGGGTCTGTGACCACTGCGTCAGATACCTCTAGTGCGGTTTGTGAGTTGCTTTGTGTCCACTGTAATCTAACTGCCAGTCTATTACACAAGTCGTTTAGGTCCGGCCAGTCTGAGCGAACTCCGAAACCTGCGGCTTCTGTGTCCAGTTTACTGTTGCTCTTCCTCCTGAAGCCTAGGAAGCTGTCTTGATCACCGGTGGACAAAGGGGACTTTTCTCTTCCTAAGATCCAGTAAGAGGGAAGCTCTGGCTAGCTCTCTCACCGCAGCATCGTCGTTGTTAAGCATGCGGATCAGGTGTGTTAGTCTTGTAATGGAGTAAGTCCATTCCACATTTGGGACCCCAGACCCCCTTCCTTGAGTGTGTGGAAGTTAATATCCCTGGTGGAATGTGAATTCAGTCCCAGCCATTTCCTGACGGCTTCAACTGTTTTATTATTCATGTCCCGTAGGACATTTTGTGGAATGTGAATGTTTGCACAGAGGTGTTGTGTCTGCCAGAGCTACTTCTCTAACGGCCTCCAGTTTCAGGACTACAGGAAGGAGGAGGAGTTGATCAGATCGATCCTGTTCTTAAAGGCACAGGATAACTCCTGTACCTGTTTGCCCCACTCACCTGCAATGTTGAATTTATGTCCAAGATAGGTGTACGTTTCATGACGAGAGTAGACCCTGATAGGCTGTCCCATTATTATAAAGGAGGGGGGTTTATCAAATTTAGATTTGTACCACCGGTTTCCACCGCTTCGCCGTTCGTAAAATGCTGCACATTTGGTATCTTTCACCTCCAGCTTAGACCACTGAAGGAACTCATCCGTTCTGGCCAGCATGTTTTGGATGACATTCTCCTCCTTAGAGGACACCTCCACATCGTCAGCGTAACCCTGCACGGGGTTTGGGTATCTGGTATGTGACGGTGCGCACTGACAGATCCAGTTCATCCACTGGTTGATAGCCAGGATGAAGTTCACAGCACTCCATGGGCAGCCTGTTTTAATCCCCACCTTAAGAGGTATAGGGGCTTTGTAAGTTGTTTACCACAGATGACTTGCAGAAAAGATCCCCTATACACATCCGTTATGATGTCCACAAAATGCTGAGGTAGATGGATCTCCTCTAATGCGTTAAGCAACAGTTTTGCGAGAGAATGTCCCAATGGCATCTCTGAAGTCCAGGAATACGATATACAGTTTACATGATTCATGTTTTTGAAATCGTCAGTTCGAGTTTTCAGACAGAACACATGTTTGTTCATACCCTGTCTATCTATATAGGCTTTCTGTTTGGGTGAGAGGATGCCTGCATCCACAAGCCATGGAAGGATTCGGGCAAGCAGGCATTTCGTAAACACCTTATCTCTCCTCCCACTGTTTATATGTCTCTCCACGTATGATCACTTGGGATATTGTCTTTCTTTGGAACTCTATGGACAAGCGCCCCCTTCCATGAATCTGGTACTTACCTGTATATTTAACACCTGTTTAATTAATGGGAGAGTATATGGGTGGACCAGGGTTTTGTGGCTTTCAAGGTCTCATATTTTACTCCATCATATCCACAGGCTTTGTTATTTTGCAGGAGGGTCACAACTTTGTCTACTTCGTCAAGAGTAAAATGAGCAGTGGATGGGTAATGTCCATGTTGAGTAGCAGTCTCTGGCAGCAGTCTCTGTTGGACTGATATTTGTCCATGTAATTATACACGTTACTGGTGTCATTAATAGTGGGTGGAGGGGAAGGAAATGTACTATTATTGAGAATAATCTCAATAGCTTTGGACCTGCGATGTTGCCATACGTACAATAATTTTTCTCCGCTTACTGTGCTTGGCAGCCTGTGCTGTTCCCCAGTTCCACCATTCCTCAGTTCCCCCATTCCCCAGTTCCCCTCTGCTTAGCGACGGCTGGATGACGTCTCTCACGAAGATCAGCTGTCGCTCAATCCAGGAAGTAATGGAGACCGATGTTAACTCCGCTGGATGTTTATCGCTCAAGGGGAACTTTTTCAAGGTGTGTGACACGTATTTCAGGAGTGGTAATCCAAACTCCCTCCCATTGGCCCGCCTCACTCGGAACACTCCGCCTCTCTCGGAACACTCCGCAACTCCGCCTCTCACTCGGAACTCTCCGTTGGAACACTCTGCCTCTCCGCCTCTCACTCGGAACACTCCGCCTCTCTCGGAACACTCCGCAACTCCGCCTCTCACTCGGAACACTCCGCCTCTCCGTCGGAACACTCGGCCTCTCCGCCTCTCATTCGGAACACTCCGCCTCTCCGTCGGAAAACTCCGCCTCTCACTCGGAACAGTCCGCCACTCCGCCTCTCACTCGGAACACTCCGCCTCTCACTCGGAACACTCCGCAACTCCGCCTCTCACTCGGAACACTCCGCCTCTCCGTCGGAACACTCGGCCTCTCCGCCTCTCATTCGGAACACTCCGCCTCTCATTCGGAACACTCCGCCTCTCTCGGAACACTCCGCAACTCCGCCTCTCACTCGGAACACTCCGCCTCTCTCGGAACACTCCGCAACTCCGCCTCTCACTCGGAACACTCCGCCTCTCCGTCGGAACACTCGGCCTCTCCGCCTCTCATTCGGAACACTCCGCCTCTCCGTCGGAAAACTCCGCCTCTCCGCCTCTCACTCGGAACACTCCGCCTCTCACTCGGAACACTCCGCCACTCCGCCTCTCACTCGGAACACTCCGCCTCTCACTCGGAACACTCCGCCACTCCGCCTCTCACTCGGAACACTCCGCCACTCCGCCTCTCACTCGGAACACTCCGCCTCTCACTCGGAACACTCCGCAACTCCGCCTCTCACTCGGAACACTCCGCCTCTCACTCGGAACACTCCGCAACTCCGCCTCTCACTCGGAACACTCCGCCTCTCCGTCGGAACACTCGGCCTCTCCGCCTCTCATTCGGAACACTCCGCCTCTCATTCGGAACACTCCGCCTCTCACTCGGAACACTCCGCCACTCCGCCTCACACTCGGAACACTCGGCCTCACACTCGGAACACTCGGCCTCACACTCGGAACACTCAGCCTCACACTCGGAACACTCTGCCTCACTCGGAACACCCCGAAAAGAATGGATGCGACTCATTTCGCCGAGTCCCCGGAGCGGAGTAAGCTCTTTCTTGGAGTAAATTGGTATCCAATGACTTCCTGAAGTGTCTCTCGTGGATCTAAAACTTTTTCCATTCCTGACATTCATGTTGGCACACATAGTTGTTAAAATCGAAAGGGCCATCCTCACCGCCCAGTGATGTTTGTCGGACAGGGTCATGGGTTTGCCGCTGTTGTTGTTTGTAAATGCGGCTGCTGGACAAGGCTTGTTTAAAGGCACATGTTCAGTACTAATGTCCAAAGCGCAGTTTCTCTGCTGCATTAACGATGGCAGTTACAACGTTACAAAGTTGTTTAAGATTTTAAATTTCCATGATGCGGGACAAACACTGTGTACGCGGGCTGCCGTCAAACTCAGACACACACACTCTGTCAGTGGGACACACACACACACACGTCAGCGGGACGGACGCACACACATCTGCGTACCTTCAGTAATTTGGTGGCCAATTTGAGGACGTTGTTGACCAGAGTGAGTTCTTCTTTCTTATTTGGTTTCTTCTCCATTTTCAAGTACAGATTAATCTGCAATAGAGAAACTGTGGGATTAGCTCTTCAGCCCGTGTGTTTACAGTGTGTTACAGTGTGTGTTTACAGTGTTTACAGTGTGTGTTTACAGTGTGTGGTTACAGTGTGTTTACAGTGACTGCAAATATGAAATCGAATGTGGGGGTTGAAAAATAACCCTTTGAAAGTAAGTGTTTAAAGGAAAAGTTTTGATAGAAAATATTGACACTGGTGGTCATAATGAAGATTTCATGTTTCTGAAAGAAGTCTCCTCTGCT
>NW_027508873.1:87500-92500 GCF_051911475.1 Siphateles boraxobius
GTAAAGCATGTTCTTGTGACACACACACACACACACACATCAGCACTGGAGTAAAACATGTTCTCGTGACACACACACACACACACATCAGCACTGGAGTAAAGCATGTTCTTTTGACACACACACACACACATCAGCACTGGAGTAAAACATGTTCTCGTGACACACACACACACACACATCAGCACTGGAGTAAAGCATGTTCTTGTGACACACACACACATCAGCACTGGAGTAAAGCATGTTCTCGTGACACACACACACACACACACACACATCAGCACTGGAGTAAAACATGTTCTCGTGACACACACACACACACACATCAGCACTGGAGTAAAACATGTTCTCGTGACACACACACACACACACATCAGCACTGGAGTAAAGCATGTTCTTTTGACACACACACACACACATCAGCACTGGAGTAAAACATGTTCTCGTGACACACACACACACACACACACACACATCAGCACTGGAGTAAAACATGTTCTCGTGACACACACACACACACCGACACATCAGCACTGGAGTAAAGCATGTTCTCGTGACACACATACACACACACATCAGCACTGGAGTAAAACATGTTCTTGTGACACACACACACACACACATCAGCACTGGAGTAAAGCATGTTCTTTTGACACACACACACACACACATCAGCACTGGAGTAAAGCATGTTCTTTTGACACACACACACACACACATCAGCACTGGAGTAAAACATGTTCTCGTGACACACACACACACACACATCAGCACTGGAGTAAAACATGTTCTCGTGACACACACACACACACACATCAGCACTGGAGTAAAACATGTTCTCGTGACACACACACACACACCGACACATCAGCACTGGAGTAAAACATGTTCTCGTGACACACACACACACACACATCAGCACTGGAGTAAAACATGTTCTCGTGACACACACACACACACACACACACATCAGCACTGGAGTAAAACATGTTCTCGTGACACACACACACACACCGACACATCAGCACTGGAGTAAAGCATGTTCTCGTGACACACATACACACACATCAGCACTGGAGTAAAACATGTTCTTGTGACACACACACACACACACACACACACATCAGCACTGGAGTAAAACATGTTCTCGTGACACACACACACACACATCAGCACTGGAGTAAAACATGTTCTTTTGACACACACACACACACATCAGCACTGGAGTAAAACATGTTCTCGTGACACACACACACACACACACACATCAGCACTGGAGTAAAGCATGTTCTTGTGACACACACACACATCAGCACTGGAGTAAAGCATGTTCTCGTGACACACACACACACACACACACACATCAGCACTGGAGTAAAACATGTTCTCGTGACACACACACACACACACACATCAGCACTGGAGTAAAACATGTTCTCGTGACACACACACACACACACATCAGCACTGGAGTAAAACATGTTCTCGTGACACACACACACACACACATCAGCACTGGAGTAAAACATGTTCTCGTGACACACACACACACACCGACACATCAGCACTGGAGTAAAACATGTTCTCGTGACACACACACACACACACATCAGCACTGGAGTAAAACATGTTCTCGTGACACACACACACACACACACACACACATCAGCACTGGAGTAAAACATGTTCTCGTGACACACACACACACACCGACACATCAGCACTGGAGTAAAGCATGTTCTCGTGACACACATACACACACATCAGCACTGGAGTAAAACATGTTCTTGTGACACACACACACACACACACATCAGCACTGGAGTAAAGCATGTTCTCGTGACACACACACACACACACACACATCAGCACTGGAGTAAAGCATGTTCTCGTGACACACACACACACACACATCAGCACTGGAGTAAAACATGTTCTTGTGACACACACACACACACATCAGCACTGGAGTAAAGCATGTTCTTGTGACACACACACACACACACACACATCAGCACTGGAGTAAAGCATGTCCTCGTGACACACACACACACACACACACACATCAGCACTGGAGTAAAACGTTCTCGTAACACACACACACACACACACATCAGCACTGGAGTAAAACATGTTCTCGTGACACACACACACACACACACACATCAGCACTGGAGTAAACATGTTCTCGTGACACACACACACACACATCAGCACTGGAGTAAAGCATGTTCTCGTGACACACACACACACACACATCAGCACTGGAGTAAACATGTTCTCGTGACACACACACACACACACACACACACACACATCAGCACTGGAGTAAAACATGTTCTCGTGACACACACACACACACACATCAGCACTGGAGTAAACATGTTCTCGTGACACACACACACACACACACATCAGCACTGGAGTAAAGCATGTTCTCGTGACACACACACACACACACACACACACATCAGCACTGGAGTAAACATGTTCTCGTGACACACACACACACACACTGATCAATGACGGACCTGAGCACAGCAGATGAAAACCACAGAGAGTGTGAGAAGAAACGCAGAGGAGACGATCACATCCACCGAGCGCTGAGGACCACGCCGCTGTAGAGAGAGAGACAGAGAGTTACTGTGAGTGTGTTACAGTGAGTGTGTGTTACAGTGAGTGTGTGTTACAGTGAGTGTGTTACACTGAGTGTGTGTTACAGTGAGTGTTACAGTGAGTGTGTGTTACAGTGAGTGTGTATTACAGTGAGTGTGTGTTACAGTGAGTGTGTTACACTGAGTGTGTGTTACAGTGAGTGTTACAGTGAGTGTGTGTTACAGTGAGTGTGTATTACAGTGAGTGTGTTACAGTGAGTGTGTGTTACAGTGAGAGTTACAGTGAGTGTGTTACAGTGAGTGTGTGTTACAGTGAGTGTGTGTTACAGTGAGTGTGTTACAGTTAGTGTGTGTTACAGTGAGTGTGTTACAGTGAGTGAGTGTGTTACAGTGATTGTGTGTTACAGTGATTGTGTGTTACAGTGAGTGTGTTACAGTGAGTGTGTTACAGTTAGTGTGGGTTACAGTGAGTGTGTTACAGTGAGTGTGTGTTACAGTGAGAGTTACAGTGAGTGTGTTACAGTGAGTGTTACAGTGAGTGTGTGTTACAGTGAGAGTTACAGTGAGTGTGTGTTACAGTGAGAGTTACAGTGAGTGTGTGTTACAGTGAGTGTGTGTTACAGTGAGTGTGTGTTACAGTTAGTGTGTTACAGTGAGTGTTACAGTTAGTGTGTTACAGTTAGTGTGTGTTACAGTGAGAGTTACAGTGAGTGTGTGTTACAGTGAGTGTGTTACAGTTAGTGTGTGTTACAGTTAGTGTGTGTTACAGTGAGTGTGTGTTACAGTGAGTGTGTGTTACAGTTAGTGTGTTACAGTGAGTGTTACAGTTAGTGTGTGTGTTACAGTTAGTGTGTGTTACAGTGAGAGTTACAGTGAGTGTGTGTTACAGTGAGTGTGTGTTACAGTGAGTGTGTGTTACAGTTAGTGTGTTACAGTGTGTGTTACAGTTAGTGTGTTACAGTTAGTGTGTGTTACAGTGAGAGTTACAGTGAGTGTGTGTTACAGTGAGTGTGTTACAGTTAGTGTGTGTTACAGTGAGAGTTACAGTGAGTGTGTGTTACAGTGAGTGTGTTACAGTTAGTGTGTGTTACAGTGAGAGTTACAGTGAGTGTGTGTTACAGTGAGTGTGTGTTACAGTGAGTGAGTGTAACAGTGAGTGTGTGTTACAGTGAGTGTGTTACAGTGAGTGTGTTACAGTGAGTGTGTGTTACAGTGAGTGTGTGTTACAGTGAGTGTTACAGTGAGTGTGTGTTACAGTTAGTGTGTGTTACAGTGAGTGTGTGTTACAGTTAGTGTGTGTTACAGTTAGTGTGTGTTACAGTGAGAGTTACAGTGAGAGTGTGTTACAGTTAGTGTGAGTTACAGTGAGAGTTACAGTGTGTGTTACAGTGAGTGTTACAGTGAGTGTTAGTGTTACAGTGAGAGTTACAGTGTGTGTGTGTGTTACAGTGAGTGAGTGTAACAGTGAGTGTTACTACAGTAAATCCGTGGTGAATGTTGAATCTGTGGACGTAAAGCTTCTATAATCTCCTGGTTTCATCAGCGCTGTTTCATCTGATATCTGTGTTTCTCACTGGATCTCTAGCACTGTGTCACGTGACATCGAGATCTGTGATTGGTCCGAACTAATAAACGGTCCGTGAAGCACAAATGTGTAGCGCAGTTTCGTTCCGCTTTCATTTTGTTTGCATTTAATGCTGGGTAACGATATCGAATGTTTGTCACACAGGCAGGAAGAATGGCCACAAAATGCCTGTCATAAAAACATGTTTGTGTTCATTTATACAATTGGGTAATTGTTTTATCCAATAAGAAGACGTGCGCATAAACTACGATAGAAACACTTTATAAAAATTTAATAAAATCCTCAGCGAAGGCTGTGATTGGATTACTGAAGTAACCAGCGGACCAATGGCGTCGCAGCATCTCTAATGTTGGTTTGGTGTTTCTGAAACGCCGGAGTCGAAGTGTGTGATCAGAATGATTGTGTGTAATTCCCTCCAGAAGCGTCTCACACACACACACACACACGAGAGTGTTCCCGAACACCAGAGAACACGACAGGGTTATTGTGTTTCTCTGACGCTCCAGACACTCGTTTCTGATGGAGGGAAACAGTTTATCACTGATATTCTGCAGCAGTTTCACAGAAAGGGACAGTTGTGTTCACTTAAACTCACGAGATGGAAACACTGCTTTATTCACTAATGTTTCATCCCATTTTCTAATTTTGTGCACAAATTAAATTTGCAACTTTGGATGTAAACATGTGTACGTCATCCATGCCTCATGTCTCATTTGGAGCTCGATCAATGTGTGTACCTCCAGTGTTAGGGTTCATCAGCCGGAGTGTGTGTGTGTGTGACTGTGAGAGAGAGAGAGAGA